>NC_034009.1:30024156-30132236 GCF_000346465.2 Prunus persica | reverse complement strand
TAAATTGCGGGTGACGTTACTTGAGATCGTAGACGTTATACCGACGTCACTAGAGTATGCTTGGGTTCGTCTACTTCTATCACACATACCGCTGTGAGGGACGACGTACACCAGCATCCATCCTAAAGTTCGGCCTCCCTAGCATGACCCGTGAAAGAAAGAGTAAAAGGAGGGCGGGGGTTGGATTGTAGGGAGGGGAATTATGGATGGATGAGGTTGTTTGTCGTCCACCCAGCGGATATTTTTTGAATTTTCCTGCAAAACAACCATCAGGATGCTTCGTTGACAATCAAATTTTGCTGGCTAACTTATTTTATTAGCTTAATTATTGAACATTTTGTTGACTAGATGGGCAAAATTCATTTTGTTGAAGATGAAAACTTGTAATGATGTTAAAGGCGGTCTTGCATTCTAGAGGAAATAGTATTTTATGGAGTACATATTTTCCGGTGTGCTCCATCCTCCATGACTCAATCAATTACTGAATTCTTAAATCTTTTTGAATAAGGTATATTGACTTTTCTTGGATTTTTGGTATATTCTTTTTTCCATTGTATATTTATATTATGGGCGGCCATATATTCATATGCCTGTAATTATGGATGATGCTCTCAAATCTTATAATCACCTTTTTTATTTATTAATTATTATAGCGAAGCTGTAATTGAACAGAACATTAAAGCAATTGCTTTAGTGAAGAGTTGCACTCCACCAAATCCGCACCAAGCAATATTTCAATCCACAACCCACAAAAGCCACAAAATCTAAAAATATCTTTGTGTCCGATTTGTTCTAAAAATATTTCAATGATCATTTGTATATGTGGACTAGGTCAGTTGTCAAAAACAGTGAGTGTGTTCGATTGCGCCCAAGTTTGAATTTATAAGTTTGTAAATTTTATTAATTTTTAGAGTATTTTAAACTATCGCTTAAATATTATAGCCGCATCAGAAATGAAATTGGATTGGAAGATACATCCGGGTTTTGGGGTGGAGGTGGGAAGTATGAGTAACAAGGGGTCTCATTTATAAGATCTTCAAAATTTGAGTATCAATTTAATATTCTCCCCAGAATTTAGAAGTTTTGTTTGTGTAACTGATCAATAAATTTAATAATCATTTAGTCGAATAACATTTGAGCTGGATCCCCATTGCACTAGAAAGAAAGAGCAAAGAAATTGTTTGATAAAACATGCTTTTAGTAATTAGGATAGAGAGAAATTAAATATCTATGAGAAATAGGAGAGATTCCTGGAAACTACTACTACACCATTTAGGCAAATTCATTTGCTTTCAGTGCCCATCAACGTCATCAACCACCCATTAAGCTATTCCTTCCAGAAAAATACGTAATCAATTTACCTACAACTTTTCTCACCACGCCCACACCAGTCTCTTTTCGATTAAGTCAAGCTCACCGCCCCGTCAAATCCAAAATCCAAATCCACCTTAATCAAACCCAACTCAACCCAACCCAACCCAATCCGATTCATTTATTCTCATTCTTCAAAAGCCAACCTAATTCACCATAATACCCTCGCACTCCCACAATAATTTCATTCTCATTCTCCCACCCATCGCCAAACAACGCAAACCATAAAATGCTTTACACTTTAGTCAGCCGAATCAAGCCGAACCGAGCCAAAAATAAAAGAAAAAACCCAAGAAAAAGGCAAACAAACAAATAACGCCGTGATTGACTAGGACGAGTTGGTCCCACAACTACCGGACTTGAGCCCGGAATTCATTCCAATTAATAGAAAATTTGGAAAAAGAAACCACCCAAAAAGAAGCAAATAAATAAAAAAGGAAAAAATTGAAAAAGATTGGGCAAGGAGTCCGTGACGGACTATGTATTCGATCCCACGCGCCCGCGTCACATCATTACACACACTCTCTCTTTCGCTCTCTACTTTCTCTCTCTACATTGTCCCCCTATATAATGCTTCTCTCCTCATTTTGCCACCACCACCACATCCTCACGTTCAAATCTTCAAAACTCTCCTCTAATTTGCGATTGGTATATGTTATGGAGGACCACACCTCAAATAGTAAGAAGCGGATCCGAGACAACTCGGACGACTCGGAGCATGACTCGGCCGAGGTTAAGCGACTCAGAGAAGACCTACTGGGTTTCCTCGACGACTCGGAACTCGACGCGGCCACTCAGGACCTCGACTCGGTCATGAAAAGCTTCGAGGAAGAGATTGCATCCACCACTTCTTGTCCGACGTCGCCTCGTCCGTCGCCGCCCACCCCGTCGGCTCCGGTACCGGTGGTCGATCTGACGTCAGATTCCGGCGAGTCCAATCCGGACCTTGGTTACCTTCTAGGAGCCTCGGATGATGAGCTGGGTCTTCCTCCGTCGGAGAACTTTAGCGAAGTGCTGGCAGAAGGCAGAGAGACCGAGTTGGTCCGAGTTTCGTCTGACTCGTCCGGAATCGACGAGTTTTGGCGATTCGACGATCACCCTCCGAGTTACGACTCGTTCGAGTTAGGAGTCCATGTTCATGACAGTAGTACCGAGTACGTGGCGTTCGATGGACTGTTTGAGAATTCCGACGTCTACTTCGATTCGTCTGATTACACTGATTTTTCGTGGCGTTTCGAAACACTACCGGCGCAGTAGTACGAAACGAAACGAAACGTGAAAGTTTATGTCGGACGGAATATATGATACTGCACCGATTTGTAAATTTGTTTCTTTAATTTTTTTTAAAGACATATTAGGGAAATTGATTAACATACTGAATCGGGAAAAGACAATTAGGAGGACTGTAGGACTAGGCTCATATGAAAGATGCGTATATGTCACAGGTCGCAAGGAAATTGATTCGCGCCAAAAAGAAAAAAAAAAATGAAGAAGAAAAGAATGGTTCGCTTTTTTAATAGCGGTCATAATATTCATAATGAACCCCTCGAGGGAATCTATTCTTGCTAAAGAAGTAATCCAAATTTATTTGGTTCAGTTTAATTATGTATCAAAAGTATTGGGAAAATATGTGGAATCCGGTGCAAAATATTTTGTGCAACCTAAATAATTCAGATGTTTGTAGCATGAGGGCTCTTCAATTTTATTGTAGAGATGACAAATTCCATCATCCCACATATAAAAACTACTATATCTTTCAAAAAGTTTTGATATTGCAATTTCGATAAGAAAATCCATTGAAAACAAAACCATATTTGACGAACCACATGCCATAACAAAACCCAATATAAATTATGAATCTCTCCATTTCGTCTTACCTTTCTAATATTGGTTAGGCACCTATAATTTAATTCCTCCACCAAAAGAAACAATCTTTATACAAGGAGGAGAAAAAAAAAAAAAAAAAAAAAAAGGAGAAGAGGACATAGAATGAAGAAGAAGAAGAAGAAAAAAACAAAGGAAAGCGAGAGGAACGTGTGAAAGAAGAAGGAAAACAAGAAAAGCTTTTGGACGTTAATTATCCCATTAATTGGATGTTAGAGTTTTTTTTTTCTTTTTTAATTAGGAGTAAATTGGTTTTTTGTTTTAGAATAATGTGTCAATTTTTAAATTCCTTATATTAAATTTTAATGAGGTAGCGTATGGAGAACAAAAGTAAAGCAAATTATGGCAGAGAAAATCAGAGCAGAAGATCTGAATCAGTCTTTTACATCATACGGGATTGATATCTATAGAAAATCCCAAAAATTCTATAGTGAGGGCCTTATCTATAGCCCTTAGGTGAGGTCATATCTCTTACGACCTCAACTTAAGGGCCAATAGCCCAATATGGGCATGTATATAAGGCCTAACGATAGCTTGTTCGACCCAATTGGCCCACAAGTCGATTCCTTTCCTCCAATGAAAATGTTGGCCCAAATGTAATCCTGAGAGATATGAGCCCATTTCTTTTCAAGCTATCTATAGGCCCAAAAGCTCTGTGCACAATACCATACAAATATCTTCGGACATAAAAATTGTAATATATTTTCTCATGAGCTATATGGCAATAATACTCCAATTTAAACAGGAAAAATATGAAAAACACAAAGGTGGACGAGCGAGTTAGGCCAATCCCAACCGTACATTCCATACATTCTCCAATCTCTCTTTCCTTTTTCTCCATATATCATGAATTCATTTAATATAGTATGTTGTCGCTGATCTCATCAGTGCTTTAGTGAAGATAACTTTATTTTTAGTTGGAGACGAATTACATATAAATTTTATTAAAGAGATTAACATAGTGAGATGACTAAATTTGTTCTAGATATCTATTAATGCTATAAATAAGCTTATTAAATTTATTTAAGGAGAATGTGATTAATATTATAGGTGGGCATTTGAACTTTTTGAGGCCCAAAAAATCCAAGGCTAGGCCCAAATATATTCTCGACCTAGTACGATACCTTACTGAGAGGAAACCCGATTTGGGTATGCGAGAGTTCATAATACGCACTCGCACGAGTTATGGTCCACGTGCCACGCCAAGCCAAGTTGTAACCCGCCATGAAAAGGGTTGTAACGAACCTGTAAAATGTACGGGCTCTATGAACCCATGCTTATTATCCCGTCAAACATCATTTTGACTTGACCATAGCCCTTTACAATACGATAAAACTCGAGCACGAGCACGCCAAACAACATGCAATGCCAAGCGAAAAACTCTTATTTTGCATCTAGCCACGCTACAAGCTTAAGTAGGCCCAAGCCACGCAAATTCCCGAGGCTTGCTGAGCGAGTTGTGGTATGTATGGTTACGATCATTCACGAAGCCCATTGATGAGCCAAGAAGTGGAAGTTTTGGGTTGCCTGGGAGCCCAAAAACTCGAGCCCATTTATTTAGCCCAAATATGTGGGTAAACATGAAAGATGGAAAAGTGGCCCATCACATTAGTAAATTAGCTATCACCTTAGGAAGTGACCCAACAACTTAGAAAATATCTCAGGAAGCCTCTAACACATGGCCAGAGCTAAATCCAAGACAGATCATCTATAAAACCGAAGGATATTTGCGTGTGCAGGCTGCTGGGAGTAAAACACCCTTCAGACCAACACATTTACCCACTTCTTTCCCTTACCAACTCTTGCCATAAAATAAGGGAGGAAAGAAGGGAGAGAGTGTTGCCAGAGATAGGAGATTGCCACAGGGATAGCTGCGGGAAGACTCTAGAGCTCCCAAAAATCTTGTCTGTATGTGTTTGCATTGGGGAGATTTCAGAAAATGAGGATGAATTAAAAGAAGAAAAGAGAAATGGAGGGGGAGACTTGGCAAATTTGGGAAGAACCAGCTAGGAAAGGAGGAGCTTCCAGTGCCTATAAAAGGGGGCATTTCCTACCCAGCAGATAACAACATCTAGAGAGAGAAAACATCTCCTCTCACTACTGGAACCCTTGAATTTCAAGCTATGTTCTTCCATTTATTTCCCTTTTATCTTCTGACAAAACACCCAAGAATGTGACGAAGCTTTCGTCAAGCAGTTGGAAAATTTACTCAAGCCACCCATTCCTCTACCCTAATCTTTTCCTCTCTTCCTTCAACAAATCCTCCCAAAATTCCCTCTCCCCTTGCTTTAAACCTCTATTTCTCATAGGAAATCCAAACTCTCTCTATCTAATGCTAAACTCATGAATGGTCAGCTCCCTTGCCACGAGTTTCTCAAGCAAACCAAAATATTTATCTATAAGCAATTGTTGGTTTTGTTGGTGAAGGAAACCAAAGTGCTTCTTAAGGCTCTACGAACCTTTTGAAGTACTCTTGGGGCCTGATTTTTAAACTCAGACACATGAACAACTCCACCCATTTGCTCTTTACAGCAGCCTATGCCCATTTGTAGCTATTGAAACAAAAAAGGGTCCTTACATAACCTGTAAACCGAGTAAAATAAAATGGGAAAAACCCGAATTGATAAAAAAAGTCAACCTAGACTCAAAAAGCGAAACAAATCGTTTTGGATAGGTTCCCGTCTAGGTTCTTGTCTTGAAAAAAATGATCTAAATCGAATCAGACCGGTTATGTTAAGTTTACTTATTCATTTATATCAAAAATTACCAATAAGACTAATTAGTATTCAAATCAAGCACATTAGTAACATCATGTAATATCTATATATTTTAGCCCAATTAATAACTAAATGTCTTAATTCCAATTTATACCCAACTAAATAACAACTCTAGCCCCACTTCTTTTTCTTTTCGGTGACCATACCCGTTATTGTTGCGCTTACCATCTTACTCTATTTTCCACCTATTTCATTATATTTCTCATCCTCCTTATCTCTTCTACCTATTTCACTCTTATTTGATCTATTTCTCCTTTTCCTATTTCTTTCTTCTTCACATCCTCATATTTATTTCATTCCACACCAGAAATCGAACCGAGACTGCATATGTCTAGCTTGGTTCAGTTCTTATATATATATATATATATATATAAAATAAAAGTCAAATTGAACCAAACCATATGTAATTTTCAATTACAATTACAATTCGATGATAAAATTGGACCGAACTAGACCGCACCCACAGGAATAAGGTACCAAAATGTCAAAATAATAGTTGGGGCCCTAGAAGGGTCCACGTTGTTAAGTCTATGTTTTTTTAAGTTTTCCTTTTGGCTTTCCTTGACAACATTGTAATAGGACATACAATGTAATTACTCAAGCTCAAGTTTAGATTAATAATAGTTTCTCTAAGTGTTCTTATCTGGCTGCTATCTTATGAAAAATCAATCACATTGGCGAAGGTAATTTTTGTATTGCATCATATTGCATTCATTGGAATTCTTAAGATTATGACTAGTCATCCTGTTTTCGTATGACTAGTCATCTTTTGCATCAGTAAGTTTTTCAGCTCATTGGTTTCCAGCTGGATCCTACCAAACCTTTTTGTCATATTCTACGAATTTTCTCTGATGACATGTGTACCATTCTGACCTATGAATTTTTTGGAAAAAGCCAATGATTCATTATTTGGCAGCCATCACTTTTGAAGGAAAGTTTTGAAAAAGTTCTTACTAACTTTTTGTTCTTCTTCTTCCTCAAGAGAAAACCACTATTTTCATCTATGAATTTTCTAAATTGATTTTTTGAAAAGTGCTTTTGAAATATGAAATCTGCATCTAGCTAGAACAAACACATTCTCATATACATCTAGGTCAGATTCAAGATTGGTGTCTTCAAGAGTATGGTTTCGTGAAGAAATTGGTCATTTTTTCCTTGAATTGAAATTGTTAGTTTCTGTTCGAGTTTGAGCTGGCTAGCTAGTGCCATGGGATGAACGAGCTAAAGAAGGAGCTGCCATCGCCATGAAGGACTAAGCTGCTAGCTTTGCTAAGTTGAAGAAGAAGATTGCACAAATGAGGTATAACTCATATTCCTAAATAGATCTAGGATTTCTTGAGCTTGCTTATGTTTCTTTGTAAGAATCTTCTTTGTTTAGTGGATTGCCTAGTCGGTTGATGACCCCCAATTTTTCCCAATTGTGGGTTTCTGGGTGAACAATTTCTAGTTTGCAGATCTGTTATTTTCTGGGTATGTATTTGTAAACACGAATATCCTGCGACAAATGAGACAAGAACACGTGTACAAAATAATATTGTATTAATGAAATTTAGGGTTACAATATTTGTATTGAATCCTCTGATTCTATCTCCAAAGTGTTTAAAGAAAATTTGTGTTTGATACAAGGGTCGTAGAGACTTGATCTTGATCAAACGGGTAGCACGAAGCTTATTTGGTGTTTGGGATTTTTCTAGAGTGGAGGAACCGACACGTATTTGTTGTGCTTGGTGGCTCTTCTAAAATAGGGTAAATAATGCAGAGAGTTTTATGTTTCTTCTGAATGCTAGCTTTTTCTGAGCCTCATTCCTTTCATCTTGAGGCCTCCTATTTATAGGCTCCTGTAGGATGCTTGACCTAAATAACTTTCCTTCTTTAAAACCTTCCTTTGTGGAATTCTGATTTGATTTAAAAAAAAAATCAATTCCAATAATTTGGCAATTTAACCAAATTATCTTCGATTGATTGACTTGATTAATATTTGATTTAAATCAAAGTCAATCACAGAAGATTCCTTCCTTTAATTTTGTCTTCACTTTGAACCGTTTGATGCACTTCGTCGGATGTCGACACGTGTCACTTTTGACAGCTAATCCGATTTTGGTGAGTCATACGCCACATGGGCGAATTATGGAGCCCACAATTCAATCCATCGAATCTTAATTATTTTCTTATCCAATGGAATTTATTGCGCCAAAATTTCTTTGTCTACAAATTACCCCCACTTCATGATGCATTGTAGACATGTGCTTTATCACATGTAGGAGGTGCAGCTTGAAGGTGTTACTTCTTCATAATTTGGATTGCTTCCAATGTGGAGCTTTAAAAGTTACTCTTTTTTTGTTTGTTTTTTTCTTTCTTGGAATCTTTGTATAAGATGTCAGTCATCCTTTGGGTGCCCCATTCATGGTACTGTAGACGTGGTGATGGCAAAAGACTCCAATGCAATTATGATGTTGTAGCTATAATCAAAGCTGATGGCAAGACTTGATGTTTTTTTTTTTTTTTGGGATTCTTTGTTGGATGATATTATTGAAATAATATCTTTGTATTCCAACGTTGGCTTTCAGCCCTTCCTCCTTTTTTTTGTTTTTGTTTTTGTTGGAGGGGTTGTTTGTTGGATGATATTATTGAAATAATATCTTTGTATTCCAACATTGGCTTTCGACCCCTCCCCCTTTTTTTTTTTTTTTTGGGAGGGATATTATTAAGCTTAATAATATTCAATTTTGTTAAGATCTTGTGAAACAAGAAACAAAATCCAATCTTTTCTAATCTAGGAATGAGAAACCCTAGTACCACCAGGAGCTTTGATGGTCCTTGGCTTCTTTAAATTGCACTACACTTATGAATATTGAGATTAACCGAATAGAACAACAAAGACTCCACTTGTTGGCAAGAAAGTCTTCGACTTTGAAGTTTGCATCATCTGAATTCTCAGCAACCAAAGTGGTGAGAGTTGTCTTCTTTTCCTTCAATATTTGATGCTTATATATATTAGTGGAAAAAGAAACTACCGTTGATATATATATTTTTCACAGCCGCAAGAACTCGCCTTATGGTCTATCAAGAAGCTTGTTGGTAAGATTAAACCCACTTCGTTCCCTCATGTTCTTGCGTCAGTGTTCTTTTTTTATTTTTTATTTTTATTTTATAATTTTTAAAGCAAGATTGGAGGGTAAGAGGGTTGGCAGGTTCAGACTTGCGTGCATTGCTGGAGGGTTGGAAGGCTAGCATGATTGAGCCTGCATGCACTGGAGGTGTGTGCCAGGGCCTGAGGTATGGCTGGAAACTTGGAAGGGCTGGCAGGTTCGAGTCCACCTGCGCTGGGCTCAAGGTGAAGGCAAGAAGGCGTTAGGCCTTGTGTGTAAGGTGGGCTTGCGTGAGTTGAAGCGAGTGGGCTAGGAGGAGGTGCTGGGTTGCGCAAGTTGAGACTCGATCTGGGCCTGGCGAGACATGGGTTGCGCGCTGGAGCATGGGCAAGCGACGATGGGCCTTGCTGGCTGGCGCTGGGCTGCGCAGGAGTGTGCAGACTGGGCTGCCCCCTTTAGCTTTGGCTAGTCCAAACAGCTAGAAATAACATTTTTTTTTTCCACCGCTGCACATCTATCACTCTTTCAATCAGTTTATTTATTTATCTTATATGATGATGATGATGATATATATATATATATATTACAATAGGTACTTTGAAAGAAAGTGAAGAACGTGGAAGTCCTATACCGCTTGGGTTTGATCCATCTCTCCGATTTGGTTATAACCCGTTCAAGCGCTTAGGCTTTACGTAAGTGGAGGACGAGTGAAGAACGTAGACGTCCTATACTGCTTGGGTTTGAGCCATCTCTTCGACTTAGTGATAACCCACTCAAGAGCTTAGGCTTTACGTAAGTGGAGGACGAGTGAAGAACGTAGATGTCCTATACCGCTTGGGTTTGATCCATCTCTCCGACTTGGTGATAACCCGCTCAAGCGCTTAGGCTTTACGTAGGGGAAGACAAGTGAAGAACGTAGACGTCTTATACCGCTTGGTTTTGATCCATCTATCCGACTTGGTGATAACCCGCTCAAGCGCTTAGGCTTTACCTAAGTGGAGGACGAGTGAAGAACGTAGACGTCCTATACCGCTTGGGTCTAATCCATCTTTCTGACTTGGTGATAATCCACTCAAGTGCTTAGGTTTACGTTGGTGGAAGACAAGTGAAGATTGTTTCTCGAGACATTCCACCTTTATCTGGCTCTTCAAACTTGTACAAGTAATTTTTTTTTTTTTTGGGTGTCCTAACTTTTGCTTGAGCCTCCCTTTCAGGTTTTCAGCTCAACGGACTTTCTTATGCTCTAACTTTTGCTTGGATCGCCCTTCCGGGTTTTCAATCCAACAAACAACTTTTTTTTTGTTTTTTGTTTTTGGGTGCCGTACGCAGTTTAGGCTCATGCGGGCCAGGAGCTTTTGGTGCCTTCTGCAGTTTCAACTCGTGCAGACAAAGGAGTGTTTGATGCCTTCTGCAATTTTAGCTCGTGCAGGCAAAGAAGCTTTTGGTGACTTGTGCATTTTCAACTCGTGCAGGCGAATGAGCATTTGGTGCCTTCTGCAATTTTAGCTCGTGAACACAAAGGAGCGTTTGCTGCCTCGTGCAGGAGAACGAAGGAGGGATTGGTGCCTCGTGCATTTTCGGCTCGTGCAGGCGAATGAGCATTTGGCGCCTTCTGCAGTTTTGGCTCTTGCAGGCGAATGAGTGTTTTGGTGCCTTGTGCAGTTTTCACTTGTGCAGGCGAAGGAGCATTTAGTGCCTTGTGTAGGCGAAATAGCATTTGGTGCCTTGTGCAGTTTCGGCTCGTGCAGGCGAAGGAGCATTTGGTGTCTTGTGCAGTTTTGGCTCGTGCAGGCAAATGAGCGTTTGGGTTGAATTTGTGTCAAACGAAGTGAGAAGTGTCCTCCTTATTTTTTTATCGCGGGAGGTGCTTGACGCAATACTCTTGAAGAATCCTTTAGGGAAGAAGTCATGTAGCGTGATAGGGCTACGTGACTTTTGATTCAAGAGTTCATCTTTTTGAACCACTTTGTTCATATTTGAAAATTTCCTTCATTTATGCTTTTTAGGTGGTTGAGGAGAACTTCTTTTGTTTACACATCTTTTTTATTGAGCAGTTCTTAGCAAAGATACATTCTTCTTATGTAACTTCCTCCGAGTGACCAATGTTCATCCTTCATTATCGCCATCGGATGATTCGACACTACTTTGACTTAACACCCCAACACACTCATACGGATTGAGTTGATGGGTTTCAGAGAATGCCCCCAGTGATTGAAGTGAGGGCGAATGTGTCGAACCAAAGAAGACAAACGAGATCGTAGAATGGTTCGACTCTACCACCTTGTCAAGATCCATTTCGATTCTTCCTTGTTGTGCCAACTTCATGATGAGATCTTTCAACACGAAGCACTTTTCCACTGGATGACTGATGACACAATGGTACAGGCAATATTTCGAGTGGTTAATATGATTCATCTCTTAAGGACGTTTGCACCCGGGTAACTCAATCACCTTCTTCTTGAGTAAGTCTTCCAGCATGCCTTCTACGTCAGAGTCTGGAAAATGATACTTCTTCTCCTTCATTTCTTTTAGGGTGTGTCGTCGTGGTTCTTGATCTTGAGTCGACTCGGCCTTCCTCTCATCTTTCTTGCCTCGAGTGGAAACCTTTATTGGAGTGGCATTGATCGTCATTAACTCCCAGATGCATGTCTTCAAAGAGTCTGCCCCATTTCTTGACAACTTGTCATTTCGATAATCGCTCACCATTTCATTTCTTTCATTGTGACTAGCGATACTTAGCTCTATGTCATGCGCACGAGTGGCCAATTCTTCAAAGCTACGGGGTTTAACCCCTTGAGGAATGTAGAGCAGACCCCAATGCATACCTTGAATGCACATCTCTACCGCCGATAACTCTGAAACTCAATCTTTGCAGTCAAGGCTTAATGAATGCCAACGATTGATGTAGTCAACAACAAGTTCGTCTTTTCATTGCTTTGTGCTAGTGAGCTCTAGCATGCTAACTGAACGACGAGTACTATAGAAGCAGTTGAGGAATTCTCTCTCCATTTGCTCAAAGCTGTCAATTGACTCGGGTTCCAAGTCAATGTACCAGTTGAATGCAGTGCCTCGGAGTGAGCGGACAAATTGCTTCACGAGATAATTGTCATTAGTGCCAGCGCTGTTGCATATCTCGATGAAGTGGGCAACATGTTGTTTAGGGTTACCTTTTCCATCAAACTGCATGAACTTTGGAGGTTGATAACCCGTTGGCATTCGAAGGTTGTCTAACCTTTTGATTTAAGATTTGGAATAGATAAATGTATCTTGAGAAGGCACATCATATTGAGCCCTGATAGTGTTCGCGATCATGTCCTGAAGTTGTTGGACCGACAAAGAACCCACCAATGCGTCGTCAACTTTTTCGTGCGACTTCTCACCCGACTCTGTTTCATGACCCAATCCTTTTTCGCTGGATTCAGCCTTATGATGTGGTCCTTTCTTGTGTGCATCTTGACCAGGCTCCTTATCCTGATGCGCTTCCCACTTGTTGATGAGAAAAGCAATCTGCGCATCCTTCCCTTCGACCATCTTCGTCAGTTTCATGACCGCTTTGCTCATATGGGCCAGCTATTCTTCAATAGACATTGCTCCCATCACCATGACCTGCATGGCCATAGAATAAGACTCACCTATGGACGCCAAGGTAATCTTCTTCTGTTGGTCGTCAGGCGGGATCCATGGTATGAGTCTGTGCTTGAATCAGCGTTTGAAACATGCGAGATTGAACGTTCTCTTGAATTCTTTGAGCCCGAAAAACTCCTTTCTTCGTTCCGAGAGTTCTTCTCATTCGCTCAGGAAGTATTCTTCTTTGCCCCCAAGGAGGCTAGATTGATAACCGGTTCACGTCTTTCACCTTGGCTTGAGTCGGTATGGAAGTGACATGTGGAGTTGCGAATATCGCCTTGGCCTTGCTCCAGGTGACGACCCCAGCAGAGTCTCCGTTTGAGAAGGAGGCGTTCACGCTTTTGCCTCTCGTCGCGGGAACGGTTTGAATCTTCTTAGAAGCCATCGTTTTCGATGTGTTGATTGATTTTGGAACTGGAGAAAGAGATAAGAGGTAGAGATGATCCCACCGGCCAAGCCATATTTGTAAACAAGAATATCCTGCGACAAATGAGACAAGAACACGTGTACAAAATAATATTGTATTAATGAAATTTAGGGTTACAATCTCTGTATTGAATCCTCTGATTCTATCTCCAAAGTGTTTAAAGAAAATTTGTGTTTGATACAAGGGTCGTAGAGACTTGATCTTGATCAAATGGGTAGCACGAAGCTTGTTTGGTGTTTGAGATTTTTCTAGAGTGGAGGAACCGACACTTATTTGTTGTGCTTGGTGGCTCTTCCAAAATAGGGTGAAGAATACAGAGAGTTTTCTGTTTCTTCTAAATGCTAGGTTTTTCTGAGCCTCCTTCCTTTCATCTTGAGGCCTCTTATTTATAGGCCCCTGTAGGATGTTTGACCTAAATAACTTTCCTTCTTAAACACCTTCCTTTGTGGAATTCTGAATTGATTTTTAAAAAAATCAATTCTAATAATTTGGCAATTTAACCACATTATCTTCGATTGATTGACTTGATTAATATTTGATTTAAATCAAAGTCAATCACAGAAGATTCATTCATTTAATTTTGTCTTCACTTTGAATCGTTTGATGCACTCCGTCGGATGTCGACACGTGTCACTTTTGACAGCTAATTCGATTTTGGTGAGTCATACGCCACATGTGAGAATTATGGGGCCCACAATTCAATCCACCGAATCCTAATTATTTTCTTATCCACTGGAATTTATTGCGCTAAAATTTCGTTGTCTATAGTGTTCTTAACAATTGACTAATCATCACTTGATGTTATGCATTTTTGGGTTTGTGTTCTTGCGGTTGACTAGCCATCATTATTTGTCATTTGCTGTTTATTTGATTAATGATGTTTTCACACACTTTCACCATAGTTGTTGCTAGCATAGGAATGCCTAAATGAACCGGTCCTTCTGAGTGCCTGGGTTGTTACTAGTAATCTTCTAGGCTTGCAGGTACAGTTAGTTATGCTCTGTATGTGTGTTCTTGGTTATGGCTTTCATGACTAGTTGTTGACTAGTCATAATTATCTTTGGTTAAGTTTTGAAAGTGTGTGCATATTACTGTGTCTGTTTGAATAACATTTAAATTTATTCCTTGTCACCTAAGTACAATTTCACATGTCGACGGTATAAGAATTTACATGTAAGAGAATAATACTATTTTGCTGTCTCTAACTAATTATGCACTGTCACATGAAATTATTATCACATCACCCGTATAGCGAAACGTGAATAGTTTTTTTTTAAGGATGCAACATGAGGTCACCGATCCTTCTATTACCTAGCCCAAACCCGCTTCAGAGTTCTGATGAGTTGGTATGATCACATCCAAAACTGTTATTGGTGTGATACACAAAAATCTAGCTCGCCATATTCACCCGTCACCAACACAAACCACGCGCTCCCTTAACCAATACAGACTACATGCTGCCATCTGAACCGCTCATCTCACTTAAACCCAACGCATTTTTCACTGTGTGTTTCTCGCCTTCTCCCTGTAGCGCGTATATATTGAGAGCCGTTATCCCTCGTATATAAGCCAGCAAATTTGGGGCTAATTTTTCCTTTTCTTGCTTCACTTTACTTGCGCATTCGGTTTCATTCTTTTAAACCCTCTCAGCAGATCACAGCCTTCGAGACTGTAGGGACGGCGATTCTCCGACTAGCAGAAGATGAAGATTTTTGTCAAGACTCTCAAGGGCACTCACTTCGACGTCGAAGTGAAGCCTGAGGACACGGTTAGCCTCAATCGTTCTGAATTCAAATATTTAAAATTTTTAAATTTCGTGTTATTTTTTTAAATTAAATTTTCAATCGCGCATTATGATCGTAATTGGAGTGTTTTCTAGGGTTTTGGTCTCGAATTTCTGTTTGTTTCGCAATTTGGTAAAGACTTAATGTGCAAGCTTTAACAGGTTTTTCTGTTTTTGGCTTGTGTACGTCAATTGGACTTAGGTTTTTGCTTCTAACACGTTGAGTATTTTTGGTTTATGGTGGAATTGGAGTCTGGGAATTTACGCTTTCCTTGTTAAATTACTTGTTCCTTATTTTTTTCTTCTTTCGTTTATGTGTTTTTCGCAATTTTCAAGTTATACGGTATGGCTGACTTTGCTTAATTATAGAGTACATTCAGCTTTCTAGATGCAGGAATTGTAGTTCGGTGTGCTTATAAATTTACTTTGCTATAATTACTGACTACTTTGTCTAAATTACATTATTGATGACTAACCACTACTCTTTCCAGGTTGCTGATGTGAAGAAACAGATAGAAACTAGTCAAGGTTCAGATGTATATCCTGCTTCACAACAGATGCTCATTCATCAAGGAAAAGTACTTAAAGATAGCACAACATTGGATGAAAACAAAGTTGCTGAAAACAGCTTTGTTGTGATAATGTTGACAAAGGTATTTTTATTTTTGTATTCGATGCTTTAGAGTGCTACGTTTTCCATTTAATAATAATGGTCTAAATCTACCTTTTTAAAATAACACTTGACCTAGATTTGTAGGAAACATCATGTATATCATGTACTTGTTTTGGATTATGTCGGAACATAGTTTTAGCTTTAAGAAAGAGGGATCAAACCAAGAATATAGTGGTTACAAATGAGAATTCCAACTGGCACCAGTGAGCTTATAAACCATGTTGAATTGAATTCTTGATAAAGTAGTCACAGTAGGTGAGCTTGGAAGTAATAAATAATACAGTGGTGACAGTAATTATGCTTGTATTATAGCTAATGTCTTGCTAAACAACCATCATGGAAACGGAATTTATTATATGCCATTCACTACTTTTGAAATTTCTATTTGGTGCTAATGTCTTATTCTTGTATTGTGATTTCCCTGTTTATTCACGTCTGGTTTGAGCCCACCTCCTGTCATTCCCTAACATACAATTTGTTTTACTTGAAGTTGGTGATGTTGTTTTGATTGCCCTATTTGGTTCGCATCTGATTTATGCCAACTATTTTTGGTGTTGAAATTCCTTCTCCCACCAGATAATGTTGCTCAATCTTCAATTCTTTGTTGGTTTAGAATGATGACAAGTTGTTTTGACTTACTTTATATACCTGAAAATGCTAGAGTAAGAGCTCGTCTGGTGAAGGTTCAGGTGCATCAACTGCTACTACAACTAAGGTAAGACATATTTTTTTCATTGGTTTTTCAGTGATTTGTTTTCTCTGTGGAAGGTGCGTGGATGTTACCACTTGCTTTGGTTCAAATTGTTGGGATTCATCTATAGTCTTATGTTAATTTCTATTCTTCACAATTTATCTTTATAATTAGTTTTTCATTCAGTACAAATTGGATTATTTCTGTTATATTTTAGTTTCGTTAGAGCTGAGATACTGTTAAATGTAGAGTTGGTCTGTGTATATACTTTGATTTGCTTGTTTGACTTTAGAAGAAAAATTATGAGCCTGGGATTATAAAAAGAGAAAAACCTTTACACAGACTTAGTGAAGTAAACAAGTTCAATAACCCAGATATATTTGCATGCATGTCTTAGAACGAACTAAAGCTTTCCTTTTGTTTTATGTTGGGCTGTGAGTGTAGTTACCGAGTGTTGTTTTTATGTGCAGGCACCACAGCCAAGTGCACCTTCTGCTGCTCCAACTGCGACATTAACAGCACCTCAGGCTCCAATACCAACCTCAGCACCGTGAGTCTTGTTTTGTATAAGCTTTAGTTGTACCAAAAGTGTGATATTCATATTTCCTTATCATATTGTGTTTGTAATTTTTCTTGATTTCTCAGGCCTGCTTCTGTTACCACACCTGCTCCTGTCTCTTCAGCTACCACAGAGTAAGTAATTTTGTTCCTTCCGGTGATGCTTTCAGTTTGAAATCTGTAGCCAATGCCCCCCAACTCTTCCTCATTAAGTTCTTCATTGGCTTTATATATTCTTTTGTTTCCTAAGACAATTCTTTGTAATTGTTGAAGCAGGGTAGAATCTGATCCCTACGGCCAAGCAGCATCTGATCTGGTAGCAGGAACTAACTTGGAGGGAACAATTCAGCAAATTCTGGATATGGGTGGAGGTACTTGGGACAGGGATACTGTTGTACGTGCTCTTCGTGCTGCTTTCAACAACCCAGCGAGAGCTATTGACTATCTTTATTCTGTAAGTGGAGATATTATTATGAAAAATTCAGGAGTTGCTCTGCTCTCTTAGTTATATATCTTATACATCGTAATTCTCTGTCAAATTTTCAACAATGGTAACAATGTTGAGTAGTACTGTAGAAAAAAGAGTTGATAAGAGTAGTGATTTTCAGAACCAAAAAGCAATGGTTATCCCTGCTCTTCGATTATTATTGTCTTTTCCTCTTGATGCCAATTTAGTATTTCTTGAAGGGTATCCCTGAGCAACCTGAAGTTCCACCTGCAGCCCGTATTCCTGTGAGTGGGGAAGTTGCAAACCTTCCGGCACAACCTCCACAATCAGCACAACCAGCAGCCACTCCACCAAGCGGACCTAATGCCAATCCTTTAAACCTTTTTCCACAGGTACTCATGCAGAATCTGGAATTAATTATGGTGGGAGAATTTTTTAGTGATACACATGCCTTTTATGGAAACAGGGCCTTCCGAACGTGGGTGCTGGTGCTGGTGCTGCAGGCAATCTTGATTTTCTTCGTGACAGCCAACAGGTCATTTATCTCCCTCTCTCCCTTTCTCCCTCTCTCTATCTATATGTTTGCATGTGCATGTGTGTATGCATTCATGTATGAATGAACCCACACTTAAACATTGTGGTTTTTTTTAACTCTCGATTTAATGTTGTTTGTCTCAGTTCCAAGCCTTGCGAGCTATGGTGCAGGCTAATCCACAAATATTGCAGGTACTTCTTCCCAACCCAAATGTTGTTTAGTCACCCAGTTCTTTTGGCAATAATTCTTCTATTTTTGTTACAGCCTATGCTTCAAGAGTTAGGGAAACAAAATCCTAATCTTATGAGGCTAATTCAACAGCATCAGGCTGACTTCCTTCGCCTGATTAATGAACCTGTGGAAGGTGGAGAAGGGTAAGGAGTTTACTATCTTACCTTTTATGTACTCTTTTAGTCTTTGGGGTTTGTTGTTGGTTATGTGTATGTTACATGATTATGTATGTTTATATTGCTCATTTGTCACTTTGTTTCAGGAACATATTGGGCGATGCAGCGGTGCCGCAGTCAATAAGTGTCACTCCTGAGGAGCGTGAAGCTATAGAGCGTGTAAGTTCTCCCTTTTCTATATAAACACTATATTTAATACATGCAATGCACATGAAATGTAGCTTAAATCATGTGAAATAACAAATTTGAACTTAATTTGAAGAATACTTTTAAGATGAAAACAGGAAACACTGCCTAATCACCTAATTGAACAAAATTTATTAAAAATTCATCGAGTGAAAAAGTTTATTTGTGATTTCCATTTAACCAAATACGCTTGGAAGTATCTGAAAAATGAGAGGGAAGGGAGAGATCTAGAAAAACTTGATGAATGTCCAATCATTAGTCTCGACTCTCGAGGGATTGAAAGTCTTCAGTTTTGGTCCAATCATTACTGATTTAAAACATTGATTTTCATGAACTGATTTAGCTTTATGGTTACGGTATCAGCGTTTTATGCTTTGCACATTTGCATTACATGTGTTTTAATTCTTGCTAACAACTTATTACCTCTCAAGGAGTTGTGTGTATTGGACCTTAGAAGTTTTAGTTTGCTTATTGTGGCTTTTTTTTTTATCCACTTTTTTCGTAAGGGATTTGTTGGTTTCAGTGGTTGTTAGAGTTCTAAATATCTATGATTTATTCCTGTTGTTCTTTGAGCAGACAGTTTGCGTTCTTATTGATGATATGTTTATCCTTGCCAGCTTGAAGCAATGGGATTTGATCGAGCAATTGTATTGGAGGTTTTCTTTGCCTGCAACAAGAACGAAGAGTTGGCTGCCAACTACCTCTTAGACCACATGCATGAATTTGAGGAATAATCTATGGAATATCAGCCGTCCAAACCCCTGTTAAATAAAAAAAGAATATAAAAAAGAATATAAAAACCCTCTTCTCATGGCTTTCTTTTGAATTTCACATTTAGCCTTTTATAAGTTTGGAGTCTGGATTATGTGGATTGTCTATAGTTTACTAGTCAAGTCAGAACTTTCTTCCCAAATCCAATCTTT
Source organism: Prunus persica (assembly GCF_000346465.2). Taxonomy (NCBI): domain Eukaryota; kingdom Viridiplantae; phylum Streptophyta; class Magnoliopsida; order Rosales; family Rosaceae; genus Prunus; species Prunus persica. Next base: position 30,112,857 of record NC_034009.1, on the reverse strand, counting down.
CATTTCTCAGGTACATGCAATTGATTTTTATTTTTATTTTCGGTCGATTTCTTATGTTGTGAATATGAATAAGTTTTTAACAAGCACAATTTCTAGTTATGATTTGGGTCAAAGTCATACATCTTTTCCTTGTCATTTTTATCACCGCGTTTTTGTCTGGAAGCATAGGGATTGAAGTAGAGCAACAATCATTGATCTGGATGAAGGAGAAGATGCATATTTTTACATGGACAAAGGACTTGCCTGTTGGTGGTGGGCTGGCTTTCTCCATCTTCATGTTTACAGACTGATGACTTCCCTCCTTGTCTTCTATTGTGACTCAACACAAAAGTGACATGCGTCTTTCTTTTAATTGTCAAAACAGTTTTTATTATTATTATTTTTCACTTTTACTGAACCCTAGCTTTTCATTTTTACTTCAATTTTTCTCAACCATTTAAAAAGAAGAAGAGATATTTAGTCTTATACTCATTATTATCCTTAAAACTATAAATAAATTTTACACTATTTAATTTATATAAACAAACTCAAAAAAAACTCAAAAAATTACAACTGTCCCTATTGAATTTAATTTTGATTATTAAATTACTTTGATGCCCTATTGAGTGTTTTGGGTTTTTTTTATGAGATTTTTGGGTTGGATTTGTTTTAAGAAATTAATGACAGTTTTATAATTTAAAAGAAGTTAAAAGCTTTTTTCTCATATTGTAAATGAGCTTTTGGTGTGTTTCTAAAGTCCATTTTATATATGATTTAAAAAAAAAAAAATTGGGCTACTATATTGAGTATAATAGTGAATTCAAAAAAAAAATAAAAATTTCCTTACTCAGTTACAATTTTAAGTCTTTGTGGCCCTTTGTTTTGTTTTGGTAAAACATTTGGGCTTCAGTAAAAGTGAATAAGAAGGAAGAAAGTTTTGATAATTCAAAAAGAGATGATACATGTCACTTCGTGGTTGAGCTACAAATAATAGGTAAGGAAGAGTTTCTCCTTATGAGTAAGGAGGGAAGTATTTATCCTTATTAAAACATTTGTCGTATGTTTATATTCGATAAGGTTCACATCAGAAGGTGTCGGGAAGAGTTGTGAACCAAATCAATTGTTGCAGAAAAGAGTTTGAACAATGCAGGGAAGGTTCCTAATGCAACTTGGTTATGGTAGTGGTCAATGCAGTTAGTTTACCATACAAAGATAAAACACGTAAATTTGGTTCCACCCTTCAACCAAATGAGAAGTAAAACTAATACAAACAAGTTTGATTTTCTAAAGTGATGTGAAGACTCTATTGACCTTAATTCTTTTGGTGGATTCCATTCAATTTCTCTTCTTTGTTTCTTCTTTTTTCTTTTTTTTTTTCAGTTCGACTTAATTTTTTTTATGTGGATTTTAATTTTGAGGGTATTTAAGCCTATAAAAGTGAGTTTTAGGTTTCTTTTTTTTTTTAGTAAAGTTTTTTAAAAATTAATATTTTTAAAAATATAGGGTAAATTTGGGATTTTTTAAATTTATAAAAACTTGTGACAATACTACTGCAATACTAACCCTAAAAAAAAAGTGCTGCTAAATGAATCCCAAAATTAACTGAGTACACCCTGCCGCCCGTACATCCTATACGCACACTCTCTTATTTATTTCTTTGTTTCTTTCTCTCATCATTTTCTACATGTGTCACAAATTCATCTGTTATGTTATGTGGTCGGTGATTTCACTAGTCATGTAGTGAAATAACTTCATAAATTGTTGTACACCACCCGAACTAAAAAGTCAACCAATTTAACACCCAAATTAATTAAAATTGCCAATTTAGCTCTTGTAGTTAAGTTTTGTGAATTTCATCCAATTTTTCGTTAACTATAAGGGTAAACTTGTATTTTTGATTAAAATAAATAATCAATCAATCAAACAAAAAGAAAATAATGAGGAAAAAAAAACCAACCCCATGCACAACTCTTTTTCTTCTTCATGTAACAAGAACATATTGGTTTATGAGTTGGTATTTACATTTTTTTTAGTGTAGCAATCTTCAACCCATCAATCAATTCCCAATCGAGCGATCATTATAATCAATTCCCAAACGGGCACCAAGACCCGCCGCCCCATCACCCTTCACATGAAGTATGACGCCAATGCCCACTCCCATCTCTGCCGCCTTATCCTCCCCTCCAATTCTGATTCCTATTCTGAGCCTCACGAGAAGTCTATTTCACTCCAAGAGATTCAGTCCTACATTAAGGCTAAAAACATGAGCTTGGATGAGCCTTGTCTCTTCTCCGCCGGTTGGCTTTTAGAGGGAGGATGCTGGGGGTGGGACTGGGTAATCTGTGTGCCGCCGAAAAATCTGAGTTTTGGAGGGGTTCGGTAATCTGGGTTCAATGGGCAAGGTAATAGGTGATGAAAAGAAGTTCATGACCTCTGCTTTGCTTTCCTGATTTTTATTTTGCACTCTTAAATGTGATTTTGCATGTTAATTTCTTGTAGAATTGTCGAATAATTGGAACACCCACCCTATAAGAGCACTTCCACCCATTTGCCATGGCAAAGGGCAAAAGGAGGAAAGGGCAGATACTATTCATGTGAATAGTGGTAGTCCTTGCAAAAAGTAAGGTGTGTTTCCATCCATTGCCATAGCAAAGGGCAAATACTATTCACTTTTCGTTTTTTTTTTTTTTAAAAACCTAAACAATTTATTTGGAGAAGATTTTCGGTTCCTATGTGTCAATATTTATTATAAAATTCATATCTCATAATTCAAATGAATTTTTCGGATAAAATTTTCTGATAAGATTGAAATTTCAAATTTCATATAAAATTTTCACCCTCTAAAATCACGCCACGTATCATCTTTATCTTCTAAATCTCTCCATAAAACCAGAGGCTCAGCTCATACCTCTCACACTTGATCTTCTCTATCTTTCCATTTTTCAGATTTTAGATTTCATGCTCCATTCTCAATGTCAGACATGAGGAGATGCTTGGAGAGGCAAGAGCGAGAAATTGAAGAAAGAAGGTGTAGACGAGCTGAAGAAAAAGAGGTGCAGCAAGAAGAAGATGAACAAGTTGCTATGGTAGTGGGTTTGCTAGATCTAGAAAGCCAAGGCCGCCGCCGTGGTTCACAAGTCGGTCGTGGCCCGAACCAGGATAGACATATGTCTCGGGATAAGAATCTTTTGGAAGATTACTTTATCCCAAATTCTGTGTACTATAATAATAATTTTCGAGGGTGATTTAGAATGCAACCTCATTTGTTTAATAAAGTCATGCATGATGTTTGCAATTACGATGCATACTTCGTTCAGAAGTGTGATGCTATTAGGGTTTTGGGGCTTCTTCCAGAGCAAAAGTTTATAGATGTTATACAAATGATGGCGTATGGTTCATCTGCTGATCATGTGGATAAGATTGGTAGGATGAGGAAGTCCACTACTCTAGAGACCTTGGTCAGATTCTGTGATGCAATCGAAACTCTATACACCAGGGACAACCTCTGCAAACCTAATCCTATGGACCTCCAAAGGCTTCTGCAAAAAGCCAAAACTCGAGGTTTTCCAGGCATGATTAGAAGCATCGACTGTAAGTACTGGCAATGGAAGAATTGCCCAACGGCCTGGTAAGGAGATTATGGAAATAGAAAGGGGCAAAAAAGTATCATCCTCGAAGCCATTGCTGGATTCGATACATGAGTTTGGCATGCATTCTTCGGAGTTGCCGGATCTCAAAACGACTTGAACGTGTTGGATCAATCCCCGGTATTCAACGATGTCTTGAGAGGTGAAGCCCCAAATACCACCTATGAAATCAATAATACCGTATACTGGAATTGGTATTATCTAGCAGACGGCATCTACCTGAGATGGACCACATTTGTCAAATCAATTTCGCATCCCTAATCCGAGAGAGAAAAATTATTTTCTGCCTATCAAGAGGGTTACAGGAAAAATGTCAAAAGGTGTGTTGGTATCCTCAAAGTAAGGTGAGTGATTATTAAGGGTGTTGCACGTATGTTTGATGAGGAGGTGCTGAGGAGCATTATGATGACTTGTATAATCCTCCATATGAACACGGCCTTGACAAAAATTTATGAAAGGCCCATGGGCCCAAATGGACAACCAGTGGAGCAAGAATCGTTGGTTAGGGATGGTCGTTTCATGAACCGTACGATTGATCGATATACGAAGATGCAATCGTCTTATATTCATGAACGACGTCAAGTTGACTTGATGGAGCATTTATGGGCAGTGAGAGACAATGGCGGTGAATGAAGTAAAGTGAAGATCCTTTGTTTTAACCTTGCTTTGTGTTGATGTTTTATTTTTAATTATGCTTTAGTTGTGGTTTTTTTTTAAAATTATTCTATGCTTTGGTTTTTTTTTTTTTAAAATTATGTTTTATTTGATGTATGCAATGTGTTGAATAAAAAAGTATTTTATTGAATGATTTCTTTATTCACTCAAAGAAAAAGCAATACAACTAATTAAGAATTACTACTAATTAAATAAAAGACAAGAATTAGAACTACTTTAATACAGAATATTAAAATACAATGAAATAAAAGGCAAGCAAACTAACTTAATGGTTTTGATCATTTGACCAATCGGTGTTGCTAGGTCCATTGTCACATAAAAGTCTTCTTCTCATAACATCCCTTCATTCTAGCTTCCAAAATTGTTTTGTTTTATGGGACATATGGCTTGTATCCATGGCCATGGTTTCCCGATCCTTCTTCTCAATGTCTTGTTTGCGTACATACTCCATTTCTCTTGCATATTCTTCATTCATTGCATTCTCGTCCGCATCTTTTTTCATGTCTAATTCAATTCTCATGGTAACGTTCCTTGCAATTTGCTCTAAATTTTTTGCAATATCATTGTTGGAAGTACTCCCTCTCTTCCCCTTTGTCGCCTTTCAACCAATAGGCCTCGGCTCCTTTTGAATTGGTGAGTCTTGACTCATTGGTGAATCCAAAGGCGAATTCGATGCCGTTGAATCATGGAGTGACATCTCGTTCAACACAACGGTTGGACCCGTGGGAATAATTCTGAATCGTTTGCAATTTTTCACCACCTCCCAACATTGTCGATGGTTGAAAGATTTTTTGTCTTACCCAATATCATCGAACCACATTTGTGCTTACATAATCTATTAAAAAAATAAAATTGAAAAATGTAAGTAACATTACAAAATATTGCAAATGCAAGAAACATTAAAAAGAATATTGAAAATGCAAGAAACATGGAAAAAAAAAAATTAGGACATTAAATTTAATGAAACAGAAATTACAAATAATTTACCTCATTGCTAAGATTTTCGCCGCTTTGATGGTTGTCCCTCGCCTTTTCTAACGCATCTCTCCATTTCCCCAACACTTTGTTCAAAAAATTTCACCTACTACCCAAGGCCATTTTCGTAATAGTCGAACCTGATCTTTCACAAAATACCGCATGAATTTTTTTCCACATATGATAGAATTTCATCTCATTGCCCTTGATCGGACAATGACCAACTTGGACCCAAGACTCATACAATAGAACATCTTCCGTGGTTGTCCAAGTTCGTCCGGCTTTGATGGAAGATGCCATAAGATGGTGAATAAAAATGAAAATTGAAATTGAAGAAATTTTTGTGTAGAAAGTGAAAAATAATAAAAGGAGAAGAAAATGTATGAGGATTTGGTGTTGAAAGTGGTCAACATTGGTAGATATATACAAGAGTCATAATTCTGGAGGTACAACGAAAAATTCTCTCTAATTGGAAGGAATTACGTATAAATTTGATTAACGAGATTAACAAATGGACAATGCTTGGCTCTGATACCTCAAAAGTCGTTCCTCCTCCACATACGACGTGGCCTCTTTACAAAAAGACACAGTTTTTTTTTAGTATCTTTTTTTATTTCAACTCTTTTAACCCCCAAGTTCTAGTTTAACTCAAGTCACTCTCTTTCTCTCAGAGAGGCCTTTTCTTTTGACAACCACCTAACTCCGATCATCGACAACATAAACCCTCATCCATTGTCCACGTAAACATCCGGGCACCGACAAAGTAAATCTCCAGCAAACTTCTCCCACTATTTGATTATTTCCTTTCGGGATGGTTAGTCCAACAACAATATTTCCCTTTCTTAATTTCTCTTTTATTTGTGGAATTTTAGTCTTCATAATTCCTATACATGGCAGATTCTTCATATTGGGGGTTGATTTTCATAACCATTTTCGATGAGTGGATTTCTTATGTTTATATGGTTTATCAAAGTAGCCTACTTGTAATGAACTTATGTTGATAAATATATAAAAACATCTATTTTATTTGTAATATAATCTTATATTTTCTCCTTGTAAGCTAACTAGGCTTTTATTTTGGTGAAATAAATGGTTATAAGTTGCAGCCAACATGTTTGAAGAAAGATCTAAACCAAGTTGTGATCTTGTTTTTCTTTTCTTTTCTGTTTTTGTGATTTCTATTTTCTTAAATGATTTTAATTTCTAAATATGATCCAGTGGTTCTAATTGACAGTGGCGATAAGCAAGGGTCTGGAGAGTTTAAAAAAGTTGGAGTTTGCTGTTGAGGAGGCTTGAGTTAAAACCAGCCAACAAGACTTGGGTTAGAGAGTTGAAAGAAACAAAAAAACAAAACAAAAAAGAAAAAGAAAAAAGAAAACATGTGTCTTTTTGTAAGGAGGCCACGTCCTATGTCAGGAACCAAGCATAACTTCCCTGTCACAGGCCACTGAAGGCAAACCACGTAAGTGTCCCAAACCATTATGTCCCAAACAATGCTTGACTGAAGAGGAAGTGAAACACCAGAAATAGAAGAAGAAAAAAGTTTTTTTTTCTACGGACTGAGGAATGGGGGAGAGAGAGAGAGAAGAGAAAGAACATGGGTGAAATTACTTTGTAAAATTTTAAATTGAAAAACAAATTGATTATTTGGGCTGAGTGATTGAATTGAAAAAGAGGAGCGAATGCAGGCGCGTGTGGGTGCTGATGATGGTGGGGGAGTGATTGGAAGAGATAGATTAATGGATGAGAGAGAGGGATGCGAAAGAGAGAGAAGAGACAATGGATTCAGAACATTTTTTTAATATTTAAAATTGGAAGTAAAATTAGTTGCCAGCTGTCGACATTTTATTGACTTGGGATACTTACGTGGTTTGCTGACAGTGGTATTCTCGAGCTTTTGGAAGGGTCCACATCGGCGGTGCAGGAGTCAATCACAAAGATGCTCTTCCCTTGGAGATGCTCTTATCAGACGCAAAAATCTCGCAATATTCACCAGTCACCTACACAAGCCACGCGCTCCCTTAACAAACGCAAACTACAAGCTGCCATCTGCACCGCTCATCTTAAACCCAACGCAGTTTTCATTCTGTGTATCTCGCCTTCTCCTTAGCGCGTATACATGTGAGCCGCTAGCCCTCGTATTTAAGCCAGCAAATTTGGGCTTTGTTTTTCTTTTCTTTATTTAGTCTTGCCTCACTTTACTTGCGCATTCGGCTTCTTTCTTTAAACCTTTTCAGCAGATCACAGCCTTCGAGACTGTAGAGACGGCGATTCTCCGACTAGCAGAAGATGAAGATTTTTGTCAAGACTCTCAAGGGCACTCACTTCGACGTCGCAGTGAAGCCTGAGGACACGGTTAGCCTCAGTCGTTTTGAATTCTTTCATTTTTTTAGTTACGTGTGTTTTTGAAAAAAAAAATTCAATCGCGCATTATGATCGTAATTGAAGTGTTTTCTAGAGTTTTGGTGTCGATTTTCTATTTGTTTCGCAATCTGGTAAAGACTTAATGTGCAAGCTTTAACAGGTTTTTCTGTTTTTGGCTTGTGTACGTTAATTGGACTTAGGTTTTTGCTTCTAACACTTGTGAGTATTTTTGGTTTATGGTGGAATTGGAATTTAGGAATTTACGCTTTCCTTGTTAAATTACTCGTTCATTTTTTTTCTTTCGTTTCTTTGTTTATCGCAATTTTCAAGCTCTATGGTATGTCAGACTTTGCTTCATTATTGAGTACATTCAGTTTTCTTTATGCAGGAAATGTGGTTGGGTGTGCTTATAAATTTACTTGCAATAATTACTGGCTACTTTATCCAAATTACATTATTCACAAAAAACCACTATTCTTTCCAGGTTTCTGATGTGAAGAAACAGATAGAAACTAGTCAAGGTTCAGATGTATATCCTGCTTCACAACAGATGCTAATTCATCAAGGAAAAGTACTTAAAGATAGCACAACATTGGACGAAAACAAAGTTGCTGAAAACAGCTTTGTTGTGATAATGTTGACTAAGGTATTATAATTTTTGTATTCGATAGTTTAGAGTGCTACATTTTCCATTAAATAATAAATTAGAGACAGTAATTATGCTTGTATTATAGCTAATGTCTTGCTAAACATCCATCATGGAAATGGAAATTATTGTATGGCATTCATTTCTTTTGAAATTTCTATTTGGCGCTAATGTCTTATTCTTGTATTGTGAATTTCCTGTTTATTCACGTCTAGTTTATGCCCAACTCCTGTCATTCCCTAATGTAAAATTTGTTTTACTTGAAGTTGGTGATGTCGTTTTGATACCCCTATTTCGTTCGCATCTGATTTATGCCAACTATTTGTGGTGTTGAAATTCCTTCTCCCACCAGATAATGTTGCTCAATCTTCTCTTCTTTGTCAGTTTAGAATGATGACAAGTTGTTTTGACTTACTTTATATACCTAACAATGCTAGAGTAAGAGCTCGCTTGGTGAAGGTTCAGGTGCATCAACTGCGACTATAACTAAGGTAAGACACATATTCTTTTTCATTGTTTTCTGTGATTTGTTTTCTCTGTGGAAGTTGCGTGGAGTTTACCACATGCTTTGGTTCAAATTCTTGGGATTCATCTATAGTCTTATGTTAAATTCCATTCTTCACAATTTATCTTTATAATTAGTTTTTCGTTCAATACACGTTGGATTACTTCTGTTACATATTAGTTCCGTTAGACCTGAGGTACTGTTAAACGTAGAGTTAGTGTGTGTATATACTTTGATTTCCTTGTTTGACTTTAGAAGAAAAATTATGAGCCTGGGATTATAAAAAGAGAAAACCTTCTACACAGACTTAAGGAACTAAACAAGCAGTAACCCAGATCTATTTGCATGCACGTCTGTGGACGAACTAAAGCTTTTTTTTATAATCTTTTTATGTTGGGCTGTGACTGTAGTTACTGAGTGTTGTTTTTTGTGCAGGCACCACAGCCAAGTGCACCTTCTGCTGCTCCAACTGTGACATTAACGGCACCTCAGGCTCCAATACCAACCTCAGCATCGTGAGTCTTGTTTTGTATAAGTTTTAGTTTTTCCAAAAATATGATATTCATATTTCATTATACATGTTCTGTTTGTAATGTTTCTTGATTTCTCAGGCCTGCTTCGGTTACCACACCTGCTCCTGTCTCTTCAGCTACCATGGAGTGAGTAATTTTGTTCCTTCCGTTGATGCTTTCAGTTTTAGATCTGTAGCCAATGTCCCCCGCCCCTTCCTCATTAAGTTCATCACTGGCTTTATATATTCTTTTCTTTCCTAATACAATTCTGTGGAATTGTTAAAGCAGGGTAGAATCTAATCCCTACGGCCAAGCAGCATCTGATCTGGTAGCTGGAACTAACTTGGAGGGAACAATTCAGCAAATTCTGGATATGGGTGGAGGTACTTGGGACAGGGATACTGTTGTACGTGCTCTTCGTGCTGCTTTCAACAACCCAGCGAGAGCTATTGACTATCTTTATTCTGTAAGTGGAGATATTATATTGAAAAATTCAGGACTTGCTCTACTCTCTTAGTTATATATCTTCTACATCATGGTTCTCTATCAAATTTTCAACAATGGTAACAATGTTGAGTAGTATTGTAGAAAAAAGAGTTGATAACAGTAGTGATTTTCAGAACCAAAAAGCAGTGGTTATCCCTGCTCTTTGATTATTGTTGTCTTTTCCTTTTGATGCCAATTTGGTATTTCTTGAAGGGTATCCCTGAGCAACCCGAAGTTCCACCTGTAGCCCATATTCCTGTGAGTGGGGAAGCTGCAAACCTTCCAGCACAATCTCCACAATCAGCACAACCAGCATCCACTCCTCCAAGCGGACCTAATGCCAATCCTTTAAACCTTTTTCCCCAGGTACTTATCATGCAGCACCTGTGATTAATTATGGTGGAAGAATTTTTCAGTGATACACATGCCTTCATGGAAACAGGGTCTTCCAAATGTGGGTGCTGGTGGTGCTGGTGCAGGCAATCTTGATTTTCTGCGTGACAGCCAACAGGTCATTTATCTCCCTCTCTCTATTTATGTTTGCATTTGCATGTGTGTGCATTAATGTATGAATGAACCCACATTTAAACATTGTGGTTTTTTTAACTCTCGATTTGGTGGTGTTGGTCTCAGTTCCAAGCCTTGCGAGCTATGGTGCAGGCTAATCCACAAATATTGCAGGTACTTCTTCCCAACCCAAATGTTGTTTGGTCACCCTGTTCTTTTGGCGATAATTCTTCAATTTTTGTTACAGCCTATGCTTCAAGAGTTGGGGAAACAAAATCCTAATCTTATGAGGCTAATTCAACAGCATCAGGCTGACTTCCTTCGCCTGATTAATGAACCTGTAGAAGGTGGAGAAGGGTAAGGAGTTTATTATCTTACCTTTTATGTACTCTTTTAGTCTTTGGGGTTTGTTGTTGGTTACATGTATGATACATGATTATGCATGTTTATCTTGCTCATTTGTCTCTTTGTTTCAGGAACATATTGGGCGATGCAGCAGTGCCGCAGTCAATAAGTGTTACTCCTGAGGAGCGTGAAGCTATAGAACGTGTAAGTTCTCCCTTTTTTATATAAACACTATATTTAATACGTGCAATGCACATGAAATGTAGCTAAAATCATGTGAAATAAAAAATTTGAACTTGATTTGAAGAATACTTTTAAGATGAAAACAGGAAACACTGCCTTTAATCACCTAATTGAACAAAATTTATTACAAATTCATTGAGTGAAAAAGTTTATTTGTGATTTTCATTTAACCAAATACACTTGGAAGTATCTGAAAAATGAGAAGGAAGGGAGAGATCTAGAAAAATTGATGAATGTGCAATCATTAGTCTCGAGGGTTTAAAAGTCTTCAGTTTTGGTCCAATCATTACTGATTTAAAACAGTGATTTTCATGAACTGATTTAGCTTTATGGTTATGGTATCAGTGTTATGCTTTGCACAATTGCATTACATATGTGTTTTAATTCTTGCCAACAACTGATTACCTTAAGGAGTTGTGTGTATTGGACCTTGAAAGTTTTAGTTTGCTTATTGTGGCTATTTTTAATCCACTCTTTGCGTAAGGGACTCGTGGTTTCTGTGGTTGTAAGAGTTCTAACTTTCTATGATTTATTCCTGTTGTTCTTTGAGCGGACAATTTTCGTTCTTATTGATGATTTGTTTATCCTTGCCAGCTTGAAGCAATGGGATTTGATCGAGCAATTGTATTGGAGGTGTTCTTTGCCTGCAACAAGAATGAAGAGTTGGCTGCCAACTACCTCTTAGACCACATGCATGAATTTGAGGAATAATAATCTATGGAAGATCAGCCATCCAACCCCCCTGTTAAATATAAATAGAAAAAAAGAATATAAAAACCCGCTTCTCAGGGCTTTCTTTTGAATTTTATTGCAATTTTATTTTCTTTCACATTTAGCCTTTTTTTTATAGTTTGGAGTTTGGATTATGTGGATTGTCAATAGTGTACTAGAAATGTCAAGTCAGAAGTTTCTTCCCAAATCCAATCTTCATTTCTCAGCTACATGCAATTAAATTTTTTTATTTTTGGGTCGATTTCTTATGTCGTGAATATGAATAAGTTTTGAACTAGCCCAATTTCTAGTTATGATGCAGTTGGGTGAAAGTCATACATCTTTTCCTTGTCATTTTTATCACCACATTATTGTCTGGGAAGCGTAGCCATTTAAGTAAATATATATAATCATTCAAAGATTATTTATACAAAAAATCACTTGAATCTGATATCATTTGACCAATCAATTGAGTTATTGAAATTTTAGTACTTTTTTGAAACACTGGGTTCATTGATTTTGTATGACACAATTGGATGTTGAAACGGTTTTCGATTTGTCTAATTTTTTGCAAGGATGATCTATGAATGCAGCCTTAAAAAATTGATGGTTTGGATTGTTGAAAAAAAATTCGTAGTGGACTCTAAAAGGTGTTTCAAATAAAATTATTTAAGGAATCTCTTAGTAGAAGATGAGTGTATAATATTTACCGATTGATGTGTATATATATAAAATTCCCTTTAGTTGAGGGATCCCTCAAATAGTGTTATTAACATGGACAAAAGACCTGCCGGTCGGTGATGGTTTGTTGGCTTTCTCCACCTTAATATTTAGAATTAGGTTTTCTTTTTAGAACACTTGTTGTTTGTATTCGATAAGGTCCACATCAAAATGAAAAGTTGTGAACCAAATCAATTGTTGCAGAAAAGAGTTTGAACAATGCACGAAATGTTCCTGAAGCTCGTTGGTTATGGTAGCGGTCATGACCGTCAATATAGTTTCTTCAAGTTTTATTTCCTTTTTCTAAGAGTGAGTGTGGAAGGAAAATTTGAGTGAGTAACATGAGCATGCTATGCATATCAAATTATCAATCGAAGTAGGATACAGCAAAGATGAGCACGACACGACATCAACCACTCAGTTTTACCTTGTTGATGGATTTACGCGTCCTGTTAGGCATGTGACGTTGAGACTTTGTCCTCCAAAAATAAAGACAAAATAATGATTTCTCTCAGGAAGACAAGAGAATCATGCGGAGCAAGATTTTTAGTGGGAACGCATGCTTTTTGTTTCGGGGCTAATCGACGAGAAGATGTAGTGGTCGCGGCGGCTGCCTATAGTCTTAGCTACTGGGTTAGTAGACAATTATTTACACCATATATCATGTAGTACAATTTACAAGACAACCGATAATCAAATTCTTGGATATACAGAGTTTGAGAGATAAAATTTGAGTCGGTATACACCCGTGATATCTAAGTTTTACTTCCCTAATCGGTATAACATGTATTGAATTGATCATGCAAAAAGAAGTAGGCTTTATGAATTTATATGTTGTTGTTCAACTCATCGAAAGATAGAGATTGCCATCATAAATGCTCAAATCAGGCCCCAAAGCCAAAAGTTAAAAGCTATCCCGAAGGATGTCGCATTGTTTGCATTTTCATTATATTCTTTTACATCAACACGATGTTTTTATTTTTTTTGTCAAATACATCGACATGATGTGTGTGCGCTTCAATCATGACATGTTCTAGAATCACACGGAGAGGAATTTTGAGCCTTTAATCAGAGTTTATTTGACTGGAGAAAGACTTTTATGAAACAGTCCCGACCAGACCAATAATTTTACAACATGCATAATAATATTTTCACGTGTCATAGAATCATTTGGAAAAGAGTCAAGAGTCAAGGACCACACGTCATGGGATTTTCACTTTTCATCTCTCAAGATTTTCTGGTTTTCTTTCATGTCAGCCACCTGCCATACAAGGAGTAAATTAGAATGAATCCCAAGAGTTGGAATAATTTATATGAAAACGTCATGACCTTGCATATCATGCCATTGCCTTGGTTAATTATTATATATAGTCACATGCATGTATACAGTGACTTATCATTTGAATATATTCTGAATGAGTGTCCTTTTTTGACCGTGAAATGAAATCCACTTGTGCTAAGTATATACAAGATTGAAATTGATTCCTAACAACATATATATCATACTGCATAAAGAATTCCACCCTCTCCTTCTGCTAATCCTGCTATACAGCTGCAACTTCAACGCCAGAGACAAAAAAGATAGAAGAAACTCACCCCCTCACTTTTTTCTGTGTTTGGTTTATTGACAGATAAAGTAAAATATCTTCTTATTGGCAAGAGTAGGCAAGAATTTTCAATACAAATAAATTTACCCCACTTGTAAGAGACCTGATTCATTAGATTTTATCTCGCTAGGAAACAATCACAATGATCAAAGTGAGTCAGCAGCTTTAAAATTCTGGTTATATTTTCCTCTTCCCAAATTCTTTTGTCTGCTGAAAATCATATCTACAAATCCATCTGTAAAATCGCATTACATATTAAAAGATTCAACGCTCCTTAACCATGAATACATCGATATCCATCCTTGCAAGTTGCAACCATGAAGCTTGACATCTTAGAAAATATCACCTTCTTCCGAAAGCTCCTTAGGCCGATCGATCACTTTAGTTACGTGATGCATTATCAACTCACAATACAGCTCACATCAATGGAAGTTGGTGGGGGGGGGGGGGGGGACTCCGGTATTGCACTGTTGCATTGCATGCCAATCATGTAGTCAAAAATGGGTGCCCTAAAACTAAAACCATATATCTTTTCTCCAATGTTATCAAAAATTCATAATCTCCCAATCAAAACCTAATCAATCTAACTGAGCAAATTGGTGGTGGTGGTGGTGGTGGTGGTCTCCTATGAGTCACCGAGTCTTATTCCAGTAGTGCAAGGGACCACCGACCTAGCCCACCCCACTCATCTTTGAATCACAATCATTATCTGGGTGATTTATAGAGTCATTGTCACGTTGATCCCAGTCAAATCATGGGAGGCTCACAAAATCCTCCCCACTTTTTTAGTAGGACACGTGGTGGGTATGTAATGGGTGATGATCATCGACTACCTTTTATTTGAGCTCGCATTCGTGTCGTTTTTTCAGTGTGCGTGTCGTTTTTGTGTCAACTCGTTTTTCTTAATGGGTTAACACAACACGACATGATAAGAAAAAAGGTTGAAAATGTCAAATACGAACATGATCTGTTACAATTCACGTATCACACAATAGACACGATAATCCATTAAGAATAAATAAATAAAACAAAACGTAAACATAAACATAAATTTTAAACAATTAAAAAATAAATCAGTGCAAAAAAAAAAAAATTAAAATCAAAATCAAAATCAAACAGTCCAAAGATGGACTCGAATGTGAGATTGGAGATGCCTACAAGTGGCCCTCGAAGGTTTGGGCAATGGAGATGGTGGGAGTGGAGGAGGAAGAGCCATCGGAGAAGGTAAGGGAATAGGTGGGATCGATCGGTAGGAGACAGAAGGGGGAGGTGGTTGGGATGGCTCACGGTGGTTGGGTAGTGTGGTGGTTTCTTGAGACTCTCAAGTTGAGAGAAGAAGAGTGCTCAAAGGCTGCTGGGTTTTGAAGAGAGAGATATTATCACAAAACGTCCTTAAGGTTTACGAAACTATCAGATTGCATCCTTAATGTTTTTTTGTGTAATTCGTGGTCTTCAAGGTTAGTATGTGTGATCACAAATGGTCCATGTCGTTAGGTTCCGTAAAAAACTTTGTTAGTTTGTTGATGTGGCATATATATATATATATATCACAAAACATCCCTGAGGTTCATGCACCTATCACAAATGGTCCTTGCGAAATTTTTTAATTTAAAATTATAAAATTTTGATTTTCTTAAAAAAAAATTAAAAAACTAAGGGTTTAGGGTTCATAAATGGTCCTCAAGATTAAAATCCTTCTATAAATGGTTTTTTTATTTATAAATAATTTAAAAAAGAAAACTAAAATTTTATGAATTTTAAATTAAAAAATTAAAAAATTTCATAGGGACCATTTGTGATAGGTTCATGAACCTCAATGATGTTTTTGACTTGCAGATTAGTGGTCTCATAATTCGTATCCTATGACATTAACATTATGGTAGTGTGTGTGAGAAATTCACCTCCTTTATAGTTAGATTATCACTTGTATTGTTACAGATAATATTATAAGACATTTAGTCATATACCCATTCTTAGCACTAAAACTATAAATAAACCCTGTATTATTTAATTTTTATAAACATACCCAAAAAATAACAGCTAGACCTAATGAATTTAATTTTGATTATTAAATTACTTTGATGCCCTAGTGAGTGTTTTAGATTTTTTTATGACGTTTTAGGATTGAGTTTGTTTTAAGAAATTAATGGCAGTTTTGTAATTTAAAAGAAATTAAAAGCCTTTTTGTTATGTTGTAAATGAACTTTAAATGTGTTTGATTTTTTTATAATTTGAACTTCTATATTGAATATAATAGTGAATGTCCCTAAAATTATTCCATCTCACCGAACTCCACTGATTCATTAAGTGTGTTTGTTGTTCGGGTGAATTTTTAGTTGTCAGTTTTCACCAATTCACCACCTATTGCCTGCGTCATGCCTCACGTCAAGCACTGATAAATAAAGTTGGGGGTGTGGGGGGGGGGGGGGGGGGGGTTGTGGTAGAGAACTGTGTACTCACCGTTTTCATAATTTGTAGTTTTGCGTTTGAATGTTTATTTGCTTGGCTGATTGCATTGATATTAAGTTGGAATATTATTATCTCCCACTCCCAATAGTGTCATAGTGATAAGGAATATATCAGAAGTGAAGACTTGCCTTTATTTGATCTATGTTTAATTAATGCATTTCCTTCTTCAGCATTTCCAATAGTCATGTTTGAACTCGTCTTCTCTCTTCCTTCCTCTCTGTATTCTGCAGACACGTGTTCACATTGATTTACGGCGCATGGCCACGATCCAAAAGCCAATCCAGCTATTCTAGTTTGTTGATAATTATGCAAGCTTAGCGTATATTTAAATAAGAAAATGATAAAACATTCAAAATATTATAAAATAATTTTGATTAATATAAATATTTAGAATTGAAATTATTAATTAAATGAGAATAATATGATAAATTTATATATTTTTATATTTTTAAAAATTAAAATTAAAAGAAAAATTAGATAATAGATTTTATTTTTATAAAACACAACTACTCATTGTCTTTTTAATTCTAAAATAAATTAAAATTAAAATTATTATTTATAAATATATATTTTTAAAAAAAAACCTCTCATAAGTGCAGAAACGGGTCCAAAAAGTCTAATATATATATAATTGCATTTTATTTTGGACCAGACAATCTCCACCGCACGAATAAACCCAATATTTTTTTTTTCCCTTCATATGTTTGTATGTTTAATTAGTAATTTTCAATTTTCCCCTTAGTTGGTTTGGTGAAACAAATTAATGAGGCGTTTAATTAAATGGTAATCTTATCTTTGGCATAGGCTAACAGCTGCTTGCCAATAATTTTATGAGGAAAAGTCTTGCCAGTTCAGACCGCATCAGGTTTGCATTATTTCAGCATTACAATAAGACAAGTCTGGAAAAAAAAAATGTAAATATTAATTCTGTGTCCATATACACATACCTGCCTGCTTCCTACATATCGTATATTGGTTTCGATGTCTTATTATAGGCCACAATTTGCCTGCCCCCCACACTCTCACACACACAGAGCCAAAATAAAAATAAATAATGTTTGTGGATGAAACGGTAAGGGTAACTCAAAGTTAAGTTTTACTCTGCTCTATCCTTCATTATTATTGCATTTGCCCTATAAATAATGGAGCTTCGTGGGTCACTTAAAACTCAAAGCAGATGGAAAAGATGGAGGAGAAAGGCAACCATGTTGCAAGGAAAAAGGGAGGCTTGGTCACCATGCCCTTCATCTTTGGTGAGCTAATCACTAGCCAGCGGTTTCTTCTTCTTCTTCTTCTTCTTCTTAATTTAATTATTTTTTGTTTGTTTGTTTTGGGGTTTTAATTAGTTGATTAATATACTAATGGAGATTGTACTGTTGTTCATGACTTGGTGGTTGTAGCTAATGAGATTTGTGAGAAGTTGGCTGTGGTGGGTTTCAATGCTAATATGATTAGCTACTTGACAACACAACTTCATATGCCATTAACCAAAGCAGCCAACACCCTCACCAACGTTGGTGGCACTGCGAGCTTGACCCCCTTGCTTGGTGCTTTCCTTTCTGATGCCTACGCTGGCCGCTTCTGGACTATAGCTATTGCTTCCATTATTTACCAGATTGTAATCCTCAACCCTCTCTCTCTCTCTCTCTCTCTCTCTCTTGTAGACGCATAACATAAACATGAAGATTATTAAGAGTATAGAACATGTGAATGAAACACCAAAAGGAATAGTATTGACTTCTTATCAATCATATCATAGTGAGTTATATGGCTCATTATTTTCAAGATCAACTACAGAAAAAAGAACATAGAATTTGTGGCCTTTTAAATGATTTTTCATAAAGGGTTTCCAAAAGAAAAACAGAGAAAGTAGAATTTGACACAAGGGAACAAGTTTAGTTAAGATTATTAAAAGTGCATGTCCAATATGATTGAGCTCAAGTGAGTGACATACATTCATCAGTGTTGTCACAATCAAGCTTGCAAAGAATGGATACACCAGTCCATTTCCTTTGTTATTAATATTATTATTAATCAAAGACTAATTCTTATTAACATTTGTATTTTCCTACTTAATTAAACAGGGCATGATTAGCTTGACGGTATCGGCAGTACTTCCCCAACTAAGGCCTCCGCCGTGCCAACACGACCAAGTGTGCAAAGAAGCCAACGGGGGACAGCTTGCAATTCTGTATGCATCTCTTTTACTAGGAGCACTTGGGTCGGGCGGGATCCGACCCTGTGTCGTGGCATTCGGGGCGGACCAGTTTGACGAGACGGACCAGAAGCAAACCACCAAGATATGGAATTATTTCAACTGGTACTATTTTGTGATGGGGGCATCTATATTACTGGCTGTGACAGTGCTTGTGTATATCCAGGACAATATAGGATGGGGTTGGGGACTTGGAATTCCAACTATAGCCATGTTTATCTCAATTATTATATTTATGGTCGGGTACCCGCTTTACCGGAACTTGGATCCGGCTGGGAGTCCGTTTACCCGGTTGATACAAGTGTCCGTGGCTGCCTACAAGAAGAGAAAGCTGCCTTTGGTGTCTGATCCTAGATTGCTGTATCAGAATGATGAACTTGATGCCCCTATTTCTCTGGGTGGGAAGCTTCTTCATACTAAACACATGAAGTAAGTCTTTCTTTCTTCTCTCTCTCTCTCTCTCTCTCTCTCTCTCTCAAGTTGCATGCATACTTGTGGCTTATTAGCACTTTGACATGTTTTCTCACATAATTATCATATTGGTTTTATTATAAATTGTCACATAAACCAGACTTGGAAATTTTGGATAGCTCAGAGGGTTGCTTTTTTCACCATCTGGCTAAATTGGCTTGGCTCCTTTTTCACAGAAAAGGAAGATAAATATTTTTAAAAAAGGATCTGATTTCCTCATTCTTTTCTTTTTTTTTCACTTACACTCCTTTTTGTTTTTTAATACTTTTTAATTAATTTTGTTCTTTTTCTTTCTTATTCTATTCTTATCCTACATTAATTTCTTTTTTATTCACTTTATATTTTTTTTTTCTTTACACTTAATTTTCCAACTTACACTCTATTTTCAGTATTAAAGAGAGAAAAAAAAATACTTAATTTCTTACTCAATTTAAAGAAAAAAAATTAAAAATAGAGTGCAAATTGGAAAATTAAGTGTAAAGAAAAAGAATTAATATAAAAATGAAGTAAAAAAAAATAAATATTAATAAGTATTAATAAGTATTAAAAAAATAATAGAAAAAAGAAAGTATAAAATTAATTAAAAAGTATTAAAAGTAAAAAAGAGTGTAAAAGGAGAAAAAATAAGGAAAAATCACATCCCAAGAAAAATTAAATCTAGTTTTGATAACAGCTAGTATGAACACCTATTTTTGACGGGGCAATATTATCAATTTGTTATTCTTGTTTGTCGTTAAGTGAAAGCATGTTGCAGATGATGATTAAATCATTTTGTCCATGCATTATTGATGAATTGAATACGTAGGGTCCACACTCCTCTGATCTTCTTGAGCAGCACCACACACCACATACTTTAGTTTGGTTTCTACAGCAGAAACAGAAAGCTCGCGTCCTCTAGCTTAGTCCATTGTCAGAGACTCGTAATCATCCCACCATCCATAAGAACCCAACAATATGAACGTGCAATCTAGTCACCTTTGACTGCTTTTCCCACAACATGCTGGCTTACCTTTTTTGCTTCCCAGGTGTCACTGGCTTAATGGGTTTCTCATACACCAGATCAACGCCAACAAATATGAGCCCATCATTTGGCCATCACCACAAATATTGGATTAAATTCTTAATCCCCATAACACACACACACACAAAAGAACTATGCAATTAAAGTAGCTCTTAATTTAAGATATTGTATGCTAAATTAACCCAATTCCTTGTCAACCAATCACAATGTTTTACAAGGTTTTAGTTGCAATTTAAATTCACAGTACGACAATGTAAATCTTATCGTGACGATTTGACGATTGGGATAGAACGTTATTCTAATATACATATGGTGAAATATATATATGCAGATTTCTTGACAAGGCAGCCATTGTGACCGAGGAAGACAATCTCAAGTCACCAAACCTATGGAGGCTGAACACCGTTCATCGTGTGGAAGAACTCAAATCTGTGATTAGAATGGGACCTATATGGGGATCAGGGATACTCCTCATCACAGCCTATGCCCAACAAAACACTTTCTCACTCCAGCAAGCAAAAACCATGGACAGGCACCTCACAAAGTCCTTTGAAATCCCAGCAGGCTCCATGACAGTCTTCAACATAGTCACCATGCTGTCCACAATCGCATTTTACGACCGCCTCTTCATACCCTTTGCCAGGAAGCTCACAGGGCTCGACAGAGGCATCACATTCCTTCACAGAATGGGAATTGGCTTTGTCATTTCAATACTGGCTACACTGGTTGCTGGGTTCGTCGAAACGAAGCGAAAAAATGCAGCTTTTGCTCATGGGCTTGTAAATCAGCCTCATTCCATGATCCCCATTTCAGTGTTTTGGCTCATCCCTCAGTATAGCCTTCATGGGATGGCAGAGGCATTTATGTCAATTGGGCACCTCGAGTTTTTCTATGACCAGGCACCAGAAAGCATGAGGAGCACTGCTACTGCGCTGTTTTGGACTGCAATCTCTGCTGGAAATTATGTGAGCACTCTTTTGGTGTCCCTGGTGCACAAGTTTAGTGCTGGGCCTAATGGATCAAATTGGCTGCCAGATAATAATCTAAACAAGGGGAAGTTAGAATACTTCTACTGGGTGCTCACATTATTGCAAGTTATAAATCTGATTTACTACATATTCTGTGCCAAAATGTACACTTTTAAGCCCATTCAGGTCATCAAGAAAGAAGCTGCTGAGTCTGAAGAGAAGGGCGTAGAGCTTGTCAATCGCGTTTAGTTGGCTTTTTAATTAATTAATCAATTAGTGCTTAGGTAGGCAGTCACCTATGGTCATAGTTTAGTGTATAGAAAATGAGGAGAATGTCTACATTGAATAATAAATTATAGATTCTCTGAATCATCCAGCTTCTATGATCAATTCTTTGTATATTAGATCTTGGAAGCACACGAAATTCAAACATGTGCTTCTTACTCATCTTATCCACTAAAGCAAGGCCTCTATTTTGCCCTGTTTGCGGAAAATTAATTTTATGGTAAGTTTTACTTTACTACCCAGAAGTTTATCAGTGAAAAAAAAAGAGAGTTTTTATAAAAAATAGCCAAAATTTACCCCATATTTCATAAATGTCAATTTTTATAAAATTTTTCAAAAATAGCAAAAAACTCACCTAAAATTACTCAAACACCCTCATAAGTAAAAACCCACAAGAACCTTTAAAAAAAAAATGCAATCTTTGTTTTCAATTTGATTTTAAACATCTATAAAATACAAAGGTTTGATCCCATGTTATATCATTGGAGGAGTTGAACCATGAATATGACTTGATTCCTAGCTAGTCCGAGTACTGCATCCACCCAACATTGATAGAGTTATTGATTCATCTCCATTATCTAATTACTTAATTATCTCTAATAAGCCATATATTTGTATTATATATTTAACAAGGCATTTATAGAGTTATTGATTCATCTCCGCAATGTTAAAGTTCATATCGGAATCTAATTAGCAACTTTGAAGTCCATATATGGCTGACAAAGTGTTGTGCGTGTCCTCCAATGGTGATAGCATCAACATGGCTGACGACAACAAATAATACCAAAGCTTCGAGCCCAATGACGGAGACAACAGATACTAACATAGGGGAGTTTTTATGTTTAAAATCAAATGAAAACATAGATTACAAGTTTCATGTTTTGCTTTTTTAGGTTTTTGTGGGTTTTAGTTTTGAGGGCATTTGAGTATTTTTAAGTGAGTTTTTGGCTATTTCAGAAAGTTTTTATAAAAACTGACATGAAAGTATGAGATAAATTTTGGCTATTTTTAATAAAAACTCAACAAAAAAAAAAGCGTAATACATAGAGACTGGATTCAATTTTGGGTGATCTTAAAAAGGCCATGAACTAGGCCCAGTTTTATCTTTGGGTTTGGGACCTGACCCAAGACGGAGCAAACAAGGCCTAATAAAATGGAGATCTAGAAAAAGAAGAAAGGGAAAGTGGTGTTAAGAAACCTTGATGAACAAACAAACGAGAGATTTGACTTTTCCCGGATGGTCGGTCTGATTGTGTTTGACTTTTGATGATCCCATTCCATGAAATGTAAAAGATAAAAGAGGTGGTTTCCTTTACCTTAGGCAGGCCGCATCCTTAGCGAAGCTTCAAACCCCATAGCCTTACGTTCTAGGTTGCATCCCTTTTCAACACAACCAACAACAAAAGCAACAAAGGCAACTGCCTTGCATCTTGAGGACCCTAATTATTATTAACATTATTATTTGAAGGTTTTGTTTGTAACTATAAACAAAGAAAAAGAAAGAGAAATCGTTTCGTTGAGGGTAGGGTTTTATTTGTGAATGATTTTAGGGGTGAAACGCAGCGGTAGCGGAGCCATGGATGGTATGGCAATGGCAGAGTCGACGTCCACGCCTCCTCTAACATCCATTGTTGAAGCCTTTGAGGAGTTGGGCAAGTTCCTCCAATCCCAACAACAACAACAACAACAGAAGCTAAGTTTGGATACCTTCTGCCAGGCCTCTTCTCTCGTCTCCATCCTCTTCAGTTGCCTTGGCCTCGCTTTCAAGTTCGCCGAGATGGAGTACGTCTCCAAGGTTCCGTTTCTCTCTTCCATCCATCTTCTTACTTTTCAAATTCAATCTAAATTGTGTTTATTTATTTATTTATAGATTTCAATTTGTTTGGGATCAAGATATGCTGCATTGATGATTATGTTGTATATAATATGCTGCAGAACTGTTTGTTGCTGATCATGTATAATATATGCTTTCCATCCTGCATTCCGATTCTGCTTGCAATTTTGATTTCTGATGTCTATGATATCTGGCCCTTTCTAATCAAGTTTGCCTTCTCAAGTTTGTTTGTTTCTCAGTTCTTGCATAATTCATACTCCTAATGACGCTCTGTTTCTTATTCGTTCTTGGTTGCATTTTCAATCCAATTGGCCTTCCTGCAGGATCTCACACCGTGTTTGGTTCATTCAGGTTGATGATCTTGTGGAAGCATCAAAGACTTACGACACCTTAGAAAGTATAATTGATTTTGATGTTGCAAATGACATGGTAAAAACCCCGGGAAGCCACTCACGTAATTTGCGCCGAGTTAGGCAGGGCCTTGACCTCATCAGAGCTTTATTTGAACAATTTTTGTCAACCGAGTATGTTTCAACCTCCTTATGTCTAATTGCAGACTGCAGTTATGTATCATTCTGCAGGTGTTTTGGTTTTGTTCTACATGATGATATCTAGCTCTCTCTCTTGCTTTTTTGGCCTTTCAGTGACTATTCTTTAAGGGAAGCAGCTTCTACAGCTTATGCCCAAGTTTGTGCGCCATACCACAGTTGGACAATCAGGACAGCAGTTGCCGCCGGCATGTATGCTCTTCCGTCAAGGGATCAACTTCTGGTGAATCTCGAAGAAACCCGTAAGTGTAAAACTTTTCTCTATCCATCCAGCATCTCTTTCAAATTTGCTATTGATTCTTAATTATGATCAATTTTCTTGCAGACCAGTCAGCAGAGAAGAAGATGAAAAGGTACATCCGGGCCTCACGTCCGGTGATTGAGTACATCGACAAGCTATACCTTTCTAGGAGTATCACTTTGGACTGGTGACTTGAGTCTTCATCTATTATTGTATATGCAGCTCTAGTTCTTTAACATCACTTCTTTTACTCTACAACGGGCCTGTACATAAGTGTTATTACCGTGCTACAAAAGACCTATATGTTTTACAGGAGGCTATTATTTAGACTACAAGATCAAAAAAATTATCGCATGGCTCAAGGCAGTGCTGCTGCAAAAGTTGTTAGTTAAATGATGTTTGCTACCTATACAAAGAAAAGAACTTAAAAGTCACTCCAATTTCTAATCACTTAATCCACTATAAAATGAAAGGTTTCATGAGGTGCTTAACAGATATATGGTAAACTTGAATGCCTAAAATCACCAATGTTCATAAACAACCAATTCATGTATAGATTCTATGCCTGTTCTATGTCTGTCATAGATGATATTATTACACAGCCATTGGGTTTTGAGCTTTCCCACCAAGCATTGTTCTTATCCAAAAATTTCAAAAGTTGCTATTTCCCTGTTTCAAAATCTCCTCAACAGTGACTGACAAAGCATTGCAATTTCTTAAAGGAGTTCAAAACAAAATGAAGTACAACACAAGCAGAAAATGCTAGAAATTACTGCAAAAGCGTGTTCCTTAGTTGGGCACCCCGTTCGAAAGAGACGTCATAACTTTTCACTGATGAAAATTAGAGGCTTATGGTCAAAATCATTTTATCCTTGGAAGTCCTGAAACACCAACTACAACGTGAGGCTCTCTGGGTTCTCAACAATCTTTGCAAACGTCTTGAGGAAGGCAGCCAAATCAGCACCATAAACAATCCGGTGATCAGCTGTTACATTTACCTGTAGAAAGATGCACATTCCAACTAAATTAAGTATCTTTTCTAAAAGTTTCTAACCACAAGAGAAGCTATAAGTTTCAGATTCCCTGTTGCGTTCAACTGACAAAATTGATAAGCAGAGGAAGAAAAATATTCACAGTGCAGAGAAACCAAGTTATTAAATCCAATCAACATTATAAAATCTTGGTGTTTCTGGAATTGGAGTCAATAGATCAACTACAAAGAAAGTGATGTTCCCCTCCTTTCACATAGAGGTGCAGGAGGTGTTTGCATATAAGGCTCTGTTTCTCTCCCACAAGACTAGTTGACATGCGTATAGAACTGAGAAGTACAAATAAATCCTTTATATTTCTGGAGAACCGCTAATTTCAGTCAAGCACAACTCTTGCCAAATTTATATATAACTTCTTAACATCCTTTTCCTCACAGAAGAAAGTAGCAGGTTACCATGCATTGTGTAGCTGACATGGAAAATTCAGGAGTACGAGTAACAAGAAGTGTATGCTGTTGAATTTTGCATTTGCGTATGCTGTTGAATTTTGTTTAAATGATTGTTATAGTGAAACTAAACTGATATCATTTTAAAGTTCTCCAGCATATCAACATTAAGATACATAGCACACATTATGAAGAAAAATCGACGATACTCACCAGCATTTTACTTTTTACACTGAAGAACCCATCTGCATCGGCCACAACGGTTGGCTTTGAAGCTCCAACAGCAATGATAGCCCCCTGATTATTAATAAAAGAAATTGAGCAAACAGCGAAATAATAATGAACATAAAATTATCAATTCACGAAACCAAAAATTCTTATCTTTAAAAGTTAAAACTCACCTGTCCTGGAGGAAGAATAGCATCAAATCTGTCCACTCCAAACATGCCCAAATTGGACAAAGTGAAAGTTCCTGTATAGAATTCAATGTAACTTAATGAGTACAACAGAAAAGCAAGGAGAACAGAAGTAACAAACACAGAGTTTCTAAGAATTTGTATAATAAAGACCTGAACTGTACTCATGGGGCTGAAGTTGCTTCGCACGGGCCTTCTCCACTAGCTCTTTCCATTTCTGGGATAACAAATACAAATCCAACTGCGAAAAAAAATACAAATTACCCATCAATATCTAAAACTCCAACATTCAAGAGCAAAAATATAAAATTTAACTAACATATCATTCAGAAATCACAGACCTTATCGGCATCCTGAAGAACAGGGGTTATAAGGCCACCATTGACTGCCACAGCAACGGCGATGTTTATGCTACTATTATACGTGAAGCTCTTTCCGTCTTTGCAGCTGGCATTTACAACCGGGTGCTGAGCGAGTGCCAGAGCAGCGGCCTTGGCCAACAATGCAGTCATGGTCACACCCTTTGGCTTCACCTGTACAAAAAATGTCGATAAATTCAGCTCAAAGTCCCAGAATTGCAAATGCCAATCATACCCAATAGGCATTCCAAAGGCAACAACCCAATTAAATCAAACACTATCCACAATGTACCTTCTCGTAGAGGGCATCGAGCGCGTCGGTGCTGATTGGATAACCAACGCGGAATGTTGGCACCGAGAGACTCTCCAACATGTTCTTCGAAACGGCGGCCTGCATCGTTGTGAAGGGCACCACGGTTGAGCCAGGAAGCAGAGGCGCTGATGAAGCCGAAGGAGCAGCAGAAGGCTTGGGTGGAGCAGCGGACACGGGAGTGGGCTCGGCGGCGACGGTTTTCTTGGGCTGGGCAATTCCGGCGGCGGCCTCCACATCAGCAGGTGTAATTCGGCCAAATGGGCCGGAGCCCACCACGGAGGCAATGTCCACCTTGTGTTGCTTGGCTAGCTTTTTGGCAAAAGGCGTGGCCACAGTCTTTTTGGGAGTGTAAGTAGCAGGTGGAGAAGGCTGGGCGATAGCTGGAGCGGGAGTGGAAGTAGCAGGAGGAGGAGTGGGCGTAACAGCTTCAGCAGCCGGGGAAGAAGAAGCGGGGGAATCTGATGAAGCGGATTTGGCTTTGGCTTTAGCCTCGGCGACTTCCTCTTCGGTCTCGGCCAGTAGTCCGATGGCGGCTCCGACAGGGGCGGTCTCACCCTCGCCGACGACGATGGCGGCGAGAATTCCGTCGTAGAAGGTCTCGACGTCCATGTCGGCCTTGTCGGACTCGACGACGACGACGCTCTCGCCTTTGGAGAGGACGTCGCCTTCGGATTTGACCCAGGAGACGATCTTTCCCTCGGTCATGGTGGAGCTGAGGGCAGGCATGAAGATCTCCCTGATCTTGGATTGGACGGTCAGGGTTCTCCGACGGGGTTTAGTGCGAAATGCGGTGGAGAAGGAAGGGGAAGAGTGTGAGGACCGCCAGGGAAGAGAGGGGGAGATGGAGGAGGAGAAGGAAATGGTGGTCTTAGATAGAAATGGAGAAGACGCCATTCTGGATTTCGGAGAACTGGAGGAGATAGAGAGAAAGAAGGGATTGGGGGGTGTCTGTGTGAGTGTGATTTAAAAGAAGAAGAATGTTGAAAGGTGATGAAGAAAGTGGGCGGAGAAGACGAGGAGGAGTTGGTTGGAGGCTTTGAGCTACCCGCAACTCTCTTTAAATTGTTTACATCGCCATTCGCCTGGCACTTGGCCACTCCCCCTCTTCCTTATTATTTAGGAGATTCACTAGTATACTCAATATGGCCCAAAATTATAAAAATACCTCATATAAAATATATTTTAAAAATACATTCAAAGTTTATTTACAATATAACAAAAAAACTTTTAACTTCTTATAAATTATAAAACTGCCATCAATTTCTTAAAACAAGCTTAATCCCAAAATCTCATAAAAATACCAAAAACACTTAATAAGGCATCAAAGTAATTTAATAATTAATATTAAATTCAATAAGCCTAGCTGCTATTTTTTGGGTTTTTTTTTGAGTTTATTTATAGAAATTCAATTGTATAGGGTTTATTTGTAATATTAGTGCTAGAAATGGATATATCACTAAATATCTCTATTATTTACTTATTAGGATTTTATTTCATTTTATTTAGTACAAGCTATTGACTGAAGTTTACGCAAATATTCATTGGATTCTTAGGAGTTTTCAACGTCTGCTCGCATTGATGGGGTGAAAGAGCTAAACCAATTGAGTTATTCTAGGCCCGACCCTAAACAGGGGGCAGTCAGTGCGGCCACCTTAGGCCCATTACTCAAGGGGGCCTAAATTTATTTATTTTTAAATAAGTGTTATATGAGATTATTATAACTAATTTAATATTTTCGAAAAAAAAGACGACGACGATCTGGTCTATTCAGCTCCTCAAGAAGAAGAATGCTTTTGTGCACCCATCCCACTCCTCCAGTTTAACTTTTGAGCATCGCTTCTTCTAGTTACAAAGTTTTGAATCCTCTCCTAAGCCTCATCTAAGCTGGTCCTTGTGAATCCTCTTCTTTTAGTTACGAGTTACGTTTTGCGCATCCCTTATGCTTCCTTATGAATCCCCTTCATCTCATTTCATCTAAGCCTCTCTTACTAGTTACAAAGTTGTGAATCCCTAAATTAATTTTTTTGTTGGTAGATTGGGGAAATTCCAAAATCCAAAGTGTGGGCTTTTGTTCAATGCAAACTTGGTCCTTGTAGAAATCAAGTGAATATCATTTTTTTTATGATTTGATATCAAACGAAGAGGAAAATATGATTTTTTTTTTTTTTTTTTGTAGATTTGTGAACTCATGCAGTTACACATTCTCTTTGCTCTAATTGATTGCAAATTTGGAAATATCAAGTTTGTTTCTATGGAGGGGGATTTCTCAAATTCCATTCTATGTTGTTCTTTGTTTATTCTTTGAAGTATTAAAATTGCATTAGCTTTCCTTGTATTGTTTATGTTTTCAAGTAACAATGTTCCCTAAGAAACACCCATCTGGAAATTAAAAAATAGAGAGAGAGAGAGAGAGAGAGAGAGAGAGAGAGAGAGAGAGAGAGAGAGAGGAATGAACTCAATCTCAAAGGGGAGCTTTGGATAAAAATTTTCAAAACAAAACAAATAGTTCACTTGATAACTCAATTGAATATTTAGTCAATGAATCTGAACAGAAAAATCATGTTGAAGAACTTTTAGGAATTGATAATGATTTAGTCAATGAATCTGAACAACAAAATCATGTGGAAGAATTAGTAGGAACTTAGAATGATTTTAATGCACACCTGGTGACTTAGGTGAAGATGAACATGTTGAGAATGAAGATATTGATCATCTTTGTAATAATGAAGACACTGAACCTGAAGGTGTAGAACCAAGTTTTCCTTTAAACATTTTTTATCCTAGAATTTGGGATAATCTTGATGGAAAAAAGAGAGCTTCACTTGTGGAAAAAGGTCATGCAAGAGATAATAATATCAAATTTTCCAAGGATGAAAAATGTGGACATTTTTCCTCGACTTATTACATGAGAAAGTTACCAAATGCAAAGACTCATGACAGAAAATGGCTAGTATACTCAAAGGAATTGGATAAGGTATTTTGTTTTTACTGTAAGTTGTTTAAGACAATGTGTTGTAGAAGCCAATTAGCAAACGAAGGACTTAGAGATTGGAAACATCTTAGTGAGAGGCTTAAACAACATGAAAAAAGCATTGAACACATAACTAACAAGAGTTCTTGGATTGAATTACATAACATATTGAAAAATGTGGACATTTTTCCTCGACTTATTACATGAGAAAGTTACCAAATGCGAAGACTCATGACAGAAAATGGCTAGTATACTCAAAGGAATTGGATAAGGTATTTTGTTTTTACTGTAAGTTGTTTAAGACAATGTGTTGTAGAAGCCAATTAGCAAACGAAGGACTTAGAGATTGGAAACATCTTAGTGAGAGGCTTAAACAACATGAAAAAAGCATTGAACACATAACTAACAAGAGTTCTTGGATTGAATTACATAACATATTGAAAAAAAAAAATGAAACAATTGATAAAGGCATACAGGAACAAATTAGGAGAGAGAAGGAACACTGAAAACATGTTTTGGTAAGAATAATTTATATTGTCAAATGTCTTGCTAAAAATAATATTGCATTCTGTGGAACAAAAGAGAGAATTTATGAAGAAAATAATGGTAAATTTTTAGGTATATTGGAAATAGTTGCAGAATTTGATCCAATAATGCGAGAACATTTTCAACAAATTCAAAATGATGAGATTCACTATCACTATCTAAGCCATAAGATTCAAAATGAAATGATAGCTTTGCTGACTTCAAAAGTCAGAAGATCATTGAGAAAATCAAACAAGCAAAATATTCTTCAGTGATACTTGATTGCCCTCTTGATTCAAGTCACAAGGAACAAATGACTTTGATAATACGGGGTGTGGAAGTGTCAAGGAGTCCAATAAAATATAGGAGTACTTTTTAGAGTTTTTAATTGTGAAAGATACATCAGGATAAGGACTTTTCAATGAATTGCAATTTGTCCTAGATTCCATTGGTCTTAAAATTGATAATGTTAGAGGACAGGGTTACGATAATTGCTCTAATATAAAAGGGAAAAATCAAGGTGTACAAAGAAGATTACTTGAAATAAATCTTAGAGTTTTGTTCATGCCATGTGTGACAGGACCTGCCCTAATTTTTCGAAATCCGAGATGAATCATGTGGAAATTCCGACATCACCCCGATGTCGGACTCAGTCATTAAAACTAAAGCCTCATTTTTCCTAAAAGGAATAAGGGCCTGTAAATTGAACATTCCCCAAATTTCAACATAGACAAAATTCACAATTTAATATCCCAACAGGCAGCACACAATATAACAACATGCAATTCACATAGACGGCCTCCGGCCTTCAAATAATCCGTAGCGAAACCACCAACAAACTCTAAATACTGCCAATAACCAATTCAGACAATTTATGAATGCCCACTATAATCAGTATAAAATAACTTCCCAAATATCCAACATACGAGGTTTTAACCTCCTAACACGATCACATCTCATTTTCACCCAAATTTCAGGACCAACGACAAGGTCAGAACCAATCTCAATAAACAACAATTAGTCTGCGGCTGCACCTAGGCACTACCCTAGGCTACCTACGTACCCTTACCGAGGGATCAAGCCATACGTAGTTCTTTCTACAAAATTCCGATTCCAATCTCCCCAATAATCACATAATCTCCCCATACGCCGAAAATTCCAGCGCCACGTATGGGGTTTGTCATCATGCTAGAAAATCCTACGCCACGTGTGACTTAACAATCATATCATCTACCCATACGCCGAAAATTCCAATGCCACATATGGGGTCTGTCTCAACGCCGGAAAATCTTACGTCACGTGAGACCTAACAATCACATAATCTCCTCATACGCTGAAAATTCCAACGCCACGTATGGCTGTCATCACGCCGAAAAATCCTACGCCACATATGACCTAACAATCATAATATCATCTCCCCATACGCCGAAAATTCCAATGCCACGTATGGGGTCTGTCATACAGCCGGAAAATCCTACGCCACAAGTGACCTGACAATCACATAATCTCCCCATACGCCGGAACGTCTGTCCTCACGCCAGACAACCTATACCACGTGGGACCTAACAATCACAAAATCTCCCCATACGCCGGAACATCCAACGCCACGTATGGGGTCTGTCAACACGCCGGATAACCTACGCCACGTGTGACCTAACCATCACAGGATAGTACTTATAGTGTAATCAATATCCGAGGAGGTACATAGGGTAGTGCGTATAGCACTTCAAACTGACATACTCTCAATTATCTAAACTAATAATAGAAGTATTCTCAATTTAGTGATACCAGTCTATAGTAGACTGCAACGTAATTTAATCAGGAAAATAATATTATTTTTAGACTAACGATCATACACATAAACATAAATTTCATAAAGATTCTAGAACAATTTAAATATTATTCAATGCTTGTTTTCACACAAATTCCATAAAAAATCGTATCACACAACTAGAACATTATACTTTATTTATAATCAAATAATATTAATTAATGATAAGCAACAACCTCTAAGAAAAATCCTAAATATAATCAATTTCAAATTTAACCTTAAATAACAGTTAAGATTTGATAAAAAGGTTCCTAATATCTTCCGAAGGGTGAAACTACCTTGGAAGACTCACGGTCAACCGAGGGGTCCAACTACCCCAACTTGGTCAAACTGGCACACGGGGCCCACGACCTTCGTTTTACTATCCGAAAGTTCCTATGGGTTTCACAAGGTTTAGGATACACGTCCTGCAAGTTTGATCCGGATTGGACGGTCGGATCGCTCACGATCGCCCAGTCGGACGGTTATTGTAAAACATAAACTTTAAGTTATTAAATTGGAACATCCGGGGCTCCGATCCACGCTCCGTGAATTCCTACATGATTCTAGAAATGCCTAGATCAACATATATTGAAATGGAGTCGATCCAACGGTCCAAACATGTTAAACCCGAATAACACCTAATATGCGATATCCATTCTACGATCAATCGATATCCAAATTTATATCCGAGCATACCACCGTGCTCGGGACAACATGAGGAGTATTTTAGGAGCCTAAGACCAGCTGAAATAGTGGCCCACGCACCGCCACACGCGCTGGCAGAGCGTGGGTGCCCAAAGTGATTCCGGCGATCGGAAAACCTCTAAACCGCCAGGCAACACTTATACCTACATGATCATCACCTAGAGTGGAATAATTTTTGTTCTTGGACCTACCCCAAAAAATTGATGAAAGTGGCCGAAATCGGAGGTCGAAACCGGCCAAAACTTTACTCGCTTAAATTCGTTTCAAAACGCAGAAATTAATTCTAAACAAACCAACCAGAAGCTAGAACACATTGAGAGGATGAGAAAACATACCAAGTTCGAAGAATTTGGTTGCCGAAATCACCCGAACGAGCTCCTTCAAGTTATGGGTAAAACCGGCAACTTTTCTGCAATTTCCGGCTACCACAGGCAGCGGTGGCGGCGGTGAAGGGTCGGGATAGGAAGAAGGAAGTGAGCTTGACGTTTTGGTACCAATATCATGAAGTTTGGTGGCCGGTGGAGGAGATGGCGGAGGAAATACTGTTCGGATGAACAGTAACAGGGGGCTATTTCTGCACGCTGAGAGAGAGAGAGAGAGAGAGAGAGAAATTTATGTTTTTATAAAAATTCAATTTCGAAATAATTACAATTGTGCCATTGAGTTTCTTTTGATCATAACTTCCTCGTTACAACTCCAAATCGAGCCCACTACGTGTCTACGAACTCATCTCATCTTACTCTACGCAACGGTACCACTGAAATTCTCAAATTCCTTTCCGGTCAAAAAGTCAACTTTAAACTCAATAAAATATTCTAGGGGTAAAATGGTCTTTTATCTACATAAATGAATAATTACCAATTTATTTAGGACCGGGTTGTTACAATGTGGTTGTCATTCTCTTAATTTTACACTATGTGATATGGCAAACTATTGTGTGAAAGCGAAATCCTTTTTTGGGGTGGTTCAACTCATTTATTGTGTTTTTGCTAATTCTACAAAACGTTGGAAGATTGTACAAGATCATGTAGATGGTTTAACTCTCAAAACATTGTCAACTACACATTGGGAAAGTTATGTAGAGAGTGTTAAAGCAATAAGATCCCAAGTTGCACAAATAAAAGAAGCTTTATTTAAAGTAGCATAAACTAGTGAAGATGTTAAAGCAAAAAGTAAAGCTGAAAGGTTAGCAACACATGAACTGGAAAATTTTGAGTTTTTATTAGGCATGGTTATTTGGCATGATATTTTGTTGAAAATTAACTTAGTCAGCAAAAAGTTACAATCTAAAGATATATGCATTGATGCTGCTTTAAAAAATTTGGAGGGGCTCATTTCTTTTTTTGAGAATTATAAGGAAAATGGATTTGCATCAGCTATGATTGAAGCTAAAACTATTGCTTGTGATATGGGAACTGAACCTGAATTTCCTAAAAAAGGTCAAAGTCATAGAAAGAAACAATTTGATGAGAATGCCAATGATGAGACAGTACAATCAGTTGAAGAATCATTTAGAGTGAATTATTTCATTTGTGTAGTGGATATGACTCTTTCTTCATTAAGGAGTATATTTGAACAAATCCAAGCATATGATGGTATTTTTGGGTTCTTGTTTAATTCAAAGAAGTTAACTTCATTGGGTGATAAGGAATAGAAAAATTGTTATGTGAAGCTTGAAACTACTTTAAGAAATGGTGAGTCTTCTGATGTTGATGCAAGTGATTTGTTTTTCAGAGTTACAGGTGCTGCAATTGCTTTTACCATCAGCAGTAAACACAACACTTGAAATTGTAGAGTTTGTAAAAGATATAGACTGCTTTCCAAATGTTTTGATTGCCTATAGAATACTATTGACTGTACCTGTGACTATAGCATCTACAGAAAGAAGCTTTTCTAAATTAAAATTATTGAAATCTTACTTAAGGTCTACCATGTGTCACAGGTCGCACATAAGCGAGTGCTACCGTGACTCCATTATGACATCTATGCGCTTATGAGGTAGTCTAAGTATGGATGGGCAAGAGCTTAAGAGCTAGAATAGTTGGTGTTGGCCGAGTTGCCCTTATGAAAGGTATTTTGGGTATTTCAGAAGGTTACGGGAAGAACCTGAGGAAGCTAAGAATACCGAGACGTTCATGATGTTAAGACGCAGAGAACGTAACTGACGGTTCGCCATTTGGAGTTCGTATGAAGGAGTTATGCCCAATTATGACTCCTCGTGCATATGTGATGTTTCCTTTTGGCGGAAGGCTAAATGCATAAAATGCTATAAAGGGGGTGACATAGTGTCATGCTCTCCACCACCCCTGGTGCTTACACCCTTATAGCACTACGTGAGCATCTTTATAACATTAGAGGTAGTCATAAGAGTGGGCGTAAGATTTTTGAAGGATAATCTGTGTCTCCGAGGGAAATGAATTCCTAAGGACAGTACAAACATGCGGGGACGTTCGTATTGCGCATCGTTGCGAAGAGTGAGGTCAACATATGACATTCACTATGCTGTCAGCTAGCGAGACATTTGACAATACTCGATGGACTTGGCTTGGGTTCAGCCTTGTCTAATATGGAAGGAAGATATTCGGATGCCGGTTTGCATGAGTGGTGACCTCATGGAATGCATAGATGATTATGTGGGACATTCGGAATACATATGTCGCCAAGGCTTGGGCGACATGCAAGTATGACACAGCTTGCGTGTATAGCTTGAGGATGTGGGCTATCTTGGACTCTAAAGGAATGGCCGACAAAA
This sequence comes from Prunus persica, assembly GCF_000346465.2. Taxonomy (NCBI): domain Eukaryota; kingdom Viridiplantae; phylum Streptophyta; class Magnoliopsida; order Rosales; family Rosaceae; genus Prunus; species Prunus persica. Next base: position 30,077,594 of record NC_034009.1, on the reverse strand, counting down.
GTGTGGGTAAACCGATGGTGTGTTGGATCGCTATGTCTTGACTTGGACATGAGCGAACCACAAGTTAAGCATGCGACATGGTCGATGCAGTTAGTGTGTCTTATGCAACGTTTGATGTATGAGCGTCAAGGGTTCGTTGCCAGATGAGAGGTGATTGTATTGTCACAAGGTATTGTGACTTGTTGTCTAGCTATGGGGCATGGCGCCTATAGGAGACGACACTTGATGGTGAACCTCTAGCGGAGTTGTGAGAGTCATGAATATCATGAAGTGGGAAAAAGTTGACTGGGATCCGAAGGGATCCTGAGCCACACGGATGTGCTTTGAGTGGTGAAATGTATGTTTCGCTTCCGCCGCGCCACGCCGCTCGCTCATTCAGTGACACATGTCACAAGAAAGGCTAAATAGGCTAGCAATCTTATCCATTGAAAAGGAGATGTTAAAAAGCTTGAATTTGAAAGAATCATTGAGAATTTTGATTCTCAAAATTCAAAAAGAAAATTATTTAAATAATACTTTTTAAGTTATGATTTTGTTATTTTTCACCTTATCTTGCAAGTGGTGATGTTGATATTTTGCTGGTTGCTGAGGATGCAAAAGGATTTCAAGTAGGGTGTTGTTGTTTGCTTTGGCTATTGAGGATGCAAAGACATTTTTGTTTCACTAGTTGTTGATGATGCGAAGGGATTCCGAGTAAGTTGTTGTTGTTTGCTTTGGCTATTGAGGAAGAAAATACATTTTTATTTTGCTTGTTGCTGAGGATGCAAAGAGATTTAAGTAGCCTGCTGCTGTTTGCTTTGGCTATTAAGGATGTAAAGACATTTTTGTTTTGCTGGTTGCTAAGGATGCAAAGGGATTTCAAGTAGATTGATGTTGTTTTGCTTCGACTATTGAGCATGCAGAGAAATTTTTGTTTTGTTGGTTGCTTGTTGCTGTATGAAAAAGAACTTATTGAATTGTTACAAGTATTTATCTTGTTATTCGTTGTAGCCTTTTATTCTAAATTTTCATATATTGAAGTTTGAATTGATACAATTTATTTGGTTTGAATGTTAAATTTATTGTTAATGTGGACATGTTAGATCTTAGTTGAAAAATGAGAGTGAGTTCATCACTAAGTTTATATATATATATATATATATATATATAGGCCTAATTTTTACTTTTGCCCGAGCCCTGAAAAATTCAAAACCGACACTGGTTATACCCAGTGATTTTTCTTTATTTATTGGCTTATTATCACAAAACGTCTCTAAGGTTTACAAAACTATCAGATTGCATCCTTAATGTTTTTTGTGTAATTCGTGGTCCTCAAGGTTAGTATGTAGTCTCTGCCGTTAGATTCTGTCAAAAACTCCGTTAGTTTACTGACGTGGCATATTTGTATATCACAAAACATCCCTGAAGTTCACCCACCTATCACAAATGATCCCTGTGAAATTTTTTATTTTTTTAATATTTAAAATTCACAAAATTTTGGTTTTTGTTGTAAAGTAGAATGGGTGAAGCCCACATAGTCAAAAGGTGAACAGTGATAATTGGGTAGAAACATCATTATGTCTTCTCTTTTATTCACGGGTGCCATTTAACATGCTTATAAATAGGCAACCCTCTTGCCTGCAAAGATATAGAGAAAACATTCAATGAAAAGATCAGGCTTCTATGCCCTCTCTCCATCTCAATTCTCTCCATAATCTCTTTAGTTTACAATACGTTATCAGCACGAATTCGCTTTCAAAAATACCAGTTGAATTCTCGGATGAATTCCATCTGCTTCAATACCTTTCTTTCTCAAATTTCCAGCTATCAACCTGTCAACTGTAGCAGAGAGTATAGCCCTCTCTAAAACATGTCTACAAACATAAAGGAAGAAGAAAAGGCCACAAACCGATCAAGCAAAGGCATTCTGCGCAGCACTCAGACATGGAGGAATTGGATGAAAAACCCTCCTACGCCTTGGAACAGTTCATAACTGTCGGCAGAACTTTCGGTTCACTGTTGATCAAAACCGGTTTGAAGCTGAGTCTATGGAGAAGTCATAATAGCTAGAGTCCAGCTCAGTGGGTGTTACCTGGGCTACGAGATTGCCGTATTCAAGCAGGTTTCTGGAACATAGTTTTTGTCAAAGATCTATAAGTCAGATCAGGCAAGTGGAAGCAGTGGGTCTGAGGAAAAGAGATAAGTCCTCTGTTTTTCTTTATCCTATTTTATCTTTAATATTATATAATTATATTGATCATAAAAAGCAAGTAAAGGTGTACAAGAGGAACTTGTGCAGGTTCATGTTCATCCATTTTATTTACGAAATTATGGAGCAGACAAACGTGAAGGCAGACTAGCACTATGGTTTGTCTCAACTTTTCTAGTTACATATATTAATGTAATAATATTATATTGTTTCCTATTTCCTCTAGTTTTGAGAGGAATTCCACCGGAAAAAAAAAGGGGAGGCAATTCAAGTTGACAGCATATATATTATTTGATCGTGATGTTGCTAAGAACCCACAAATAATTGTCGGTTTCACTCTTTTATATTTTTAGTGGTGGTTTTATATCTACATTTATTTTATTTACTGTATGGTGTAGGTTTATTACTCATACAATAGTATCTATTTAAAAGGGTGGCGCGGGTTTATCGTCCACGCCTTTATTTTTATTTAAATGTATGGAGCAGAATTAGTGCCCATACAAGCACGTTTACTTTATCGTAAATTTACTTTTACTTAAAGTATGATGTGGAATTAACCCTCATACTTTATGAATTTACTTGACTGCACATTTAATTTTATTTAAGGTATGGTGCGGGATTAACGTCCATACAGCAAGCAATTTAATTTATGAATTTATTTTACCGCACATTTACATTTATTTAAAGTATGGTGCGGGTTTATCGTCCATACCAGTAATTTATTTACCAGCAATTTATTTTATGGATTAATTGTGTTGTATGATGAGTTTTCTTATAGTATGCAGATCAGGACCAGAAGTTCCTTGATCTTCATCATACAATTACATCAGGACTTGAAGATCCTTGATGATGATATTAATATGAGAGCTGGCAGTCTCTTCGGTACTATATTTGTAAACATGTGATTGGACTTGACGGTCCTTGATCCCTAACATGTAAATAAGGACCTGAGGTTCCTTAATGATGTAACAGTACCGTATTGGTTCATAGTGTCGTACACATGGATAATAACTGTACTGGCAAATGTACTGTACACATGAATAGATAAATATTTTCATGACTTGATGAATAGTACCGGATACATGAATAGTGACGTATACATAAATATTAACCATTTTGGATAAACCGTCACTATACAAAAGGGAACCTGCAGTTCCTTAAACTCATGGATGAGCAATTAAATGAGATGCCAGAAGTTCCTCAAAATATGGACAATTATGTAAGGGCTTGAAGTCCAGAAATATGTACATAAAATTGTAAAAATGTCAATACCATGAGAATATGTGATTTTGGCCGAAGTTCAAAATCTAAGGGGATTGAATGTCCATACCATAAGAATATGTTTTGGCATGAAGTTCAAAATCTAACAGTGTTGAGAACCTAAAGTTCCAACAGTTAAATGGACAACCCTTGAGGTATTATTACAAATTGTGGTACACCACATATTTCTTTGGCATAAGAAAATGATGAATTTAATAAAGTTCGATTATGTTATAATCGACACCTCAAGGAAGAAATATATTTTGTGAATTCTGGTTGTTAAGAATACACCGTGAAATGGATAATATCAATATAAACCTCAAATGATGAATTGAGGCTCCCCACATATTTTGTTATATCTGGGCCGGAAACACATGGATTCAAATATATGAGAAATCCCGAACTTGAGGTTGTGGGTATATAGTAGTTAATGCTTTTCACTACTATATTGCGAAATTATCGTGGCTTTTACTCAATTCATATTTCATGTCCATTTGAAAAAGGCGAATAAATTCTGAGTTTGTGTTTAGCCCAGGCCAAAAGTTCCAGGCTCCCATACGTTGACATATGAAATTTGGGAGAGTCGATGTGGTTATTTGAACATATAAGGCACAAGGTTCCAAATCGTCATTTTGAAAAGACATAAAAACCACAGGTGCAAATTTAAGAATGTGTGCAATTATTATAACAGGAAAAGAGCATACAACAGATAGATTTTTCCACCTGCAATGAAGGTGCAGGCCCTGTAAAATCTATAAAATTACATCATGTTCTGGAAGCCTCTGACGGAAGAGGACGACGCCTCTTAAGCTTAGCCATAAGCCTCTCGTGGTCTTCCAAAATTCTTTCATTGGAGACCTGCAGCATGTCTAGCCTTCTCAGTGTATCAACGGAGTAAAACTCACCAGTTTCAACAAGAAATTATTCTCTCCTTTAAGTTTCTCAACCTCCTGTTGAGACTCATGAAGCATCCTTTGAAGAGACGAATTTTCAGTTGTTAGCTTCTGAACCTCGTTTGCTCTAGCACGCAAACGATCAGCCATGTTAGAAACAGAAGCAGCACTCTGAATGCTAGAAGCCATTGAGTCATCAATAACCTCTTCCTCAGACCTCCCTGTTAACAGCATTTCATCCATTGGAGTAATGAAATTCCTAGCTACTATGACAGCAGTAGCATCATTCATCATCACAGAATCATTAACTGTGAGATGACGATTTTGGGATACAAAGGAGGGACGCCAAACTTTGCCGTCACTGGTTGTTGTGGGAGCATCATTTAAATTGAAATAATTTGGGCTGGAAGAAGAGGAAGCCATTTTAAGAAGGTTTCGAAGAAAGTCTTCGAAAAAACTAAAGTTTCAGAAAATAAAGGAAGTTGAGTTGAAACGCAGTTGCTCCAATCAAGTCTTGCAAAGGCAATATCTATAGGAGGAAATATGGCTACAGTTTTCAGGACCCCAATATTATCTCAGATCCCCATATTCTCCTTTTCTTTTCCAGATTCCAAAACTTCACGCGGCCTCCATTAATGTTTGTTGGCACTTTCGGCGTTTCCAAGTATTATTTTCGTCAAAGCCGATCTTGCTTTGCGGATTTCACGGAGCTACTTTTTCAAAAGTGCCCCGAGAATCTCGCAATTTTCCTATGGTTAATTTGAAATTCACCGGTTCTATCTATTCCTCTTATTTGTGTATAAATGTGTTACTAACGAAATTTTCTTTGCAGAAGACATCCAGTTTTCTCCATACCTAGTGATGCGATATCTACTTATTTTTCTTATCAGTGAGCACTCAATATGCCCGAGAAGCAAGACTATCTCTGATCATCCATTCAGGAAGCGAGACTATCCCTGATCACGTTTCCGCTACATCAGGAAACTGTGAAGGCGATCTTATGCTCTAATCTCCGGAAGTCCTTCTAGACTAGGAGAAATGAGAGCTTATTGTCTGCTCCCACCAGCTTCCTTCCCTGATTGCTTACCTTATCTTGCAATCAATATCACATTTTTTTTGCATTTTTTCTCTTTTTGTAACTCTCTGTTCATAAGAGATTTTATTTCTTTAGAATGAACATCTGAAGAAAGAATCCATGAAGTGATCCTAACTCTGAGGGTTATTTGTTTTTGACAGAGAAAAGAGTTGTGATTTTGCTCTTGCAGGATATAACTAGATCATCAAGCGCTACATTATATTTACTGGGCCGATACGAGCTTGAATGATACTTGAGAAAAGTTTCTCCCACCTAAGGATGTAAGCAATATTTGTGTTATTTTATGCTTATATACTTATTTGATATTTTATCTTGAAAGGTAACCAAATGGGGAGATAAGTCCGTTCCAAAAGAATGGCTTGTATGTATCCATGAATTATTAATGCAAATTTTACAGATTGCAAGTTGGATACATTGATAATACACTGCACATATTAAAGTCTCATAAGAACAGAATATGGGTATAGCAGTGATCAATATGATACACGCCTGTTGCATAGCAAATGATGTGGATTGAAGTCCCGAAAGGACAATCCTTTAACATGTCAATATTGATATTGTGCACGCCTAATGCGTAGCAAATTATGTGGGTTAAAGTCCCATAAATTAATTGACATGTATGTATTAATCTGTGGCATGCCTGCAGCATGACAGATGTGTGGGTTCTGAATGTTCCAACTCCCAAAATGGAGATTTTTCACGCCCTATGTAAAATAACGCTCCATTGAAGGTTATAATCCACATTCTCACATAATAAAAGCCCCCTGAAGTGGCTTGGGTACCCAAAAGCAAAGAAATGCTTATAATTGATGCATGCACATGCAAATGAGAATGATGGGATCATGAATTGATGAATGACAATTTTTGATTTTGGAGTAGCTACTCAAATCATCAATGGGCTGTGTTGATTGGAACCACGTTCAATTATTAAATGTCGACAATATCATTGGCCAAAATGGAATGAGGTAATTCCATTATAGATGAGAATGAACGTGAAAGAACAAACCCACAGTACGAACCCCAAAAGATGTTAATACTGAAAGTTATACTTGGGTGTTCTGAATAAAAGGGAATATACCTACTTTGTATGACACAATGTTTCTAGCAGAGACAAGGAATGTTGGGTCTTCTCCATATTTACAGATTCAATTGTGCCTCTTTATTGCACATTTACGGAGACCAACATGTTATCTTTAAAGGTTATTAAATGCACGAAGCATATCGCCAGAAGCGATTCCCTAAAGATGTATAAATAGCTGGGCAAAAGCTATATAATGTGTCATAAAGTTTAATCCCTTTAAACAAAATCCTTGAAATGATTGAAATTGCATGAAGCAAGTCCCTAAAGGACATATGCCTAAAGCACAAAATCCGTACTCAATACTAATATGCATAAATTGCCTCAGTAAGTACATGGACTATAATGTGTTTGCAACACATTAAAGCTTCTGAAGAGTTCAAGAAATATTTGTCTCGACTTAAAGATCGAGCATTATGCCAACGAGATTCTCGCTTATACTAAGAAAGTATTGAAGAATTTTTATGAGGATTATCCGTTGGACACTTTCAGGATTTTCAGGGAAGTATATTGGACTGTACATCGTATTTTTCAGATAGAGCTCAACTCCATCACCATCATTTTGGGATGATGTGAGGCATATTTGATGCTATCTAAGCACAACACCATATACGGGCATATTTTTGAGTGAACTTATAAATAGCCCAAGTGTTATTAGATATGCGGACTCTGAAAATCTCCATAGTCGCTTACTGGAAAAAGCTAGTCATGAAATTTTCAGGGGGAGATATTCATCGGGGGGGAGCGTGCTGTCAATAAAGACCTTTTCACACTGTACTCTTTTTCCTTCGTCCAGGTTTTTATCCCACTGGGTTTTTCCTGGCAAGGTTTTAACGAGGCAGTGTCGCACGCATGTCAATATACATAGAATTTTATGTTACACATGGTTATGTACTTTTTTTTCATTCGACCAGTTTTTTGTCCCACTGGATTTTTACTGGCAAGGTTTTTCTATACACATATCAAGGGTGACAGGACTAAGCACATATCACCAAAGTTTTTCTATACACACGAGCTCCAGAAGAGTCAAGAAATCAAAGTCAGACAAATCCGCTTAAGCGATAACCTGGCAGATCTCTTCACTAAATCATTGCCGAAATATACATTCCAAAAGTTAGTGCATGGCATCGGCTTACGACAACTCTGCAAGAAATCAAGTTGGAGCATGCAAAATCAGGGGGAGCATTCAAGAGTCCTCTAACACATGACATATGCGCGTTGTACTCTTTTTCCTTCGACTAGGGTTTTTCCCCACCGAATTTTTCCTAGCAAGGTTTTAACGAGGCAACATGAGCGTATTACCTTTATGTCCCAAATAAAGTTGTACTCTTTTTCCTTCGCTTAGGTTTTTTCCCACTGGGTTTTTTCAAGTAAGGTTTTAATGAGGCAACCAATCTAGGGACAAGTGGTCTCCAAGGGGGAGTGTTGTAAAGTAGAATGGGTGAAGTCCACATAGTCAAAAGGTGAACAGTGATAATTGGGTAGAAACATCATTATGTCTTCTCTTTTATTCACGGGTGCCATTTAACATGCCTATAAATAGGCAACCCTCTTGCCAGCAAAGATATAGAGAAAACATTCAATGAAAAGATCAGGCTTCTATGCCCTCTCTCCATCTCAATTCTCTCCATAATCTCTTTAGTTTACAACAGTTTTCTTTTTAAAATTTTATGAATTTTTAATTATTTAAAAATATATATTATATTTTAAATACATGTGACACTATATTATTATAGATGTGGGCTCTATATATATACCACATCAACAAACTAATAGAGTTTTTAAAAAATAATTTAAAATTCATAAAATTTAAAAATGAAAAAAATTAAAGGTTTAGGGTTCATAAATGGTCCTCAAGATTAAAATCATTCTATAAATGGTTTTTTCATTTATAAATAATTTTAAAAAGAAAACTAAAATGTTATGAATTTTAAATTAAAAAATTAAAAAAATTTCGTAAGGACCATTTGTGATAGGTGGGTGAACCTCAGGGATGTTTTGTGATATATATATATATATATATATATATATAATATATGCCATGTTAGCAAACTAACGGAGTTTTTGATGGAACCTAACGGTATGGACCATTTGTGATCGCACATACTAACTTTGAGGACCACGAATGACACAAAAAAATATTAAAAATGCAATCTTATAATTTCGTAAACCTTAAAGATATTTTGTGACAATAAGCTTTATTTATTTATTTGCAAATATAAGATGTCCAATTTTCATACTAGCCATCAAATGGTTTAGGGTTTGATTGTGGGCATTATTTTACAAAGCTCGCGGGCTACACCTTGTAGCTTGGCTTGTTGAATAAACCCAACCCAAGAACTTGTTATGTACGTTTCATTCTTAGGCCCTGCTCGTTAATGCTGGCCCAAGAGATCCAAGAGCAACCTGCCCATGGAGTTGAGGTGGGCCCAAAATTGTAATCTTGTCGCACCATGCGGAAACAATTGGGCTGTGGTGATAAAAGATTCGTAGCCAAATAATTAGTGTCAGTTTTGTTGACCTCTGACACAGGAGCTGATAGATGTTGCATCAATTAATTGCTTTTTTTCTGTTTCATTCCAACAACTAAATTATATTTTAATTTGGAGATCCCTGGATATTCCTATGAGCTTACACTAAATTCCAAAATCATCATTTCATGACGTAAAATTGGTCAACCCCACCACCCTTGTTATCAATATAATTACATTCTTAAAAAGCATTTCATTGTCTATTCTAACAAAATTATATATATATATTAACAATAATTAATATAATAAAAAACACTCAATCATTCACGCCCTTGTTTTTAAACTTTCACAGCTAAGTGGTCGACATGTTTGCAAATGAGGCCAGCCAAACTAGATCTTTGCTATTAAAGGTATGTTTTTCTTCTTCTTTTTTTTATTTTTTGGGTTTACTTATGGGCCTATTTAAGTATTTATTAGTTTTCCATTTCTGCCCCGGAAGTTGGCGCGAATTCATGACCCTACCAAAACGAATTATCGAAATGGACGGTTTGCATTTAAAGGAGGCAACGGCTCAGATTCGGTGTCGCTTGTCTTACAAGTAAAATATCCCGCTTAACTCTCCCGCCTTTCAGATGCAGCCCAATTTTTGGGGCCGGCTTAGCTGTCTTTTGGAGCCATTTCCAATGCCCTACCTCCCCTATTTATTCGCGTCTTCATCCTCCTTTTTTTTTCTTTTTTTTTTCCATGAAAATTTTATCTTATAATTTTTTAATGGGGGTGATGATAGAGTGCTTTGCAGCTGTACTTGTGGCGATGCTGTTCAGGACCGCAAGGACCGGTCTGTTTTGCACCGTCAGCAAAGTTTCCGCGTGGAAAAAGGATGGAGCACCTGTCGTTTTTAGCTTCTTTTTTTTTGGTAACGCCTTTCGTTTTTAGCTTTTTTTCTCTTTTTTTTTTTTGGGGTGGTTGGGGACCTCTTGCTTTGTCCTTTTTTCTTTGAATAATTGTAATTTTCGTTTGTCAAATGAAATCTATATATATAAAGCAAAAGGCAAAAAATGGTGAAACATTCAAAATACTAAAAAATGCCATTTATTAATTCAAACATTAAGAATTGAAATTATTAATTAAATGAGGATAATATGGTAAATTCATATTTTTTTATATTAAAAAAATTAAAATTAAAAATAAAATAAGATAATAGGTCCTACTTTTATGAAACATAACTATCCTGTTATCTTTTATTAATTCTAAAAATAAAATAAAAAAGAAAAAGAAAACTAATTGGCACATGCGTGAGCATGTGTCAAGGAGCTAGTTTGAATAAAAACAATTCCTTGCAATGCAAATCAACCTCGTCTGTTTGTTTTAAAAAAATAAAACTTTATCCATTTGTCTTCCTTTATTTTGAACCTTTCTTCAATAAAGAGACAAATACATAAGATGGAAACAAGGGCCAGGAGATTTTCAGCTGCATTTACACGCAATTTTTTTTAATTAATACTGTAAATTAAACTAAAGAAAAGCAACACTTATAACCTACAAAACATTCAAACATATTTATCTTCAAGCTTTCGCGTACATCATATTAGGGAGTTTTTTTTCCTTGTAATCATTATAGGAGTTTTTTCCTTAATGAATAATTGTAATTTTTGTTTGTCAAATGAAATTTCAAGAAAAACATATCCGGGGTTTGTACCCCAAAGGGGTCATGGTGTAAGAGTCTTCATACATTTGTTTGACAAAAATAATTGAAAAAAATAAATTAAAATATTTTTACTCTAATTGCTTTCCTAGCCATAAAATGAAAACTAAGTTTCATTTATTTTTTCCTCTTTTCTACCCTAGCTATATCACATATAAAAAAGCCATCAAATATGCCCAAACCCTAGCTATCACGTATCAACAAACACATTAAATATGCACACATGGACTAATTTCATGGGGTCAAGCGACCCCAATGACCCCATTATAAATACGCCAATGATCCTATACTATATTAGGGATGGGCATCAATCCCAACTGAACTGATTAAATCGTATGATCTAAATAGTAATTATTGATTTGGTTTTGCTTTGACTAAGAAAAAGTCAAATTGTTTAAAAATCAATTTAAACCTTATATGGTTTGGTTTGATTCAATATTGAGTTTTTGTAAACCGACCTCAATTGAATCAAATCATAAACTTGTATATTTATTGTACACTTATAGTACTCTAATTAGATTATATGGATGTTGAATTTGAAGTTTGATGGACCTTTGGAGTTATTGATATTTAAATTGTAGCTATTTTAGTTATTGACATTTGAAGTTTTAATGCATGTTGAGTTTTAGAATGGTTTAATAGTCTAGTAAATGAAAAAGTACGTAGCAAATTGTGAATATATTTTTTTATTGTAATTAGGCTAACAATGTTGAAAAAAAGAAAAAGAAAATTAGGCTTAGGCCAAACCAACCAACACCAAATCATCTTAAATTGGTTTGATTTTGTTTGATTTCTTCCTTAATATTTGTCAAAATTGAACCAAATGAAACCGTTATATTGTAATTAGTTTGACAATTATTTTAACGTGAAATTAATCAAATTCGGACCATGTCCATTCCTATGCCAGACTAATTAAAAACAAGCTTCACATATAATAAAAAAAAAATTCGCAACCATAATTTATTATCTCAATAACTAACAAAAAGTTATTTCGCAACCGTAATTTCTATTTATATTTTACAGGGTTCTTTTTATCTGAAAAAAGAAAAGAAAAGAAGAAGACAATTTTTCAGACAGCTGGCAACCAGAGTGAGCGAGTCTTCCTTTCTACACCGGCAATTGCGGGCACCACTCTCTCCCCCCCTCCTCAACTTGTTCCTTGTCTCGAATGCCCAATTCCAGCATGTGATACATAACAAAAGCCAGCAATTTCCAAACTTGACCAGGGGCACTTTCGGAAATCCAAAACCCCCTTAGATATCCCCGCAGTTTCCTACGACTTTCCTGCGTGTCACGCTCGTGGGTGCAATCTCAACCGTCTATCTCAATCCACATCCCCAAGCTCGAAACCCTAGCTCCCTCCTTCCCTTGAATAATAAAGTTTAAAATTTGCGTTCAAACCCCTCTTCCATTCTCATTCCGGGAGAGAGAGAGAGAGAGAGAGAGTGCATCTGGTTCGCGTATTGCTCTTCGTCTCTGGTTCGTCCTCCTCGGTTAAGGTTTTATATGCAATCAATTAGAACCATAGCTGCGTCGTTATAATCAACTAGGGGTTTAAATTATCGAACCTTGAGGGAATGGATAGATTGGCGGATGCGGCAACGACGGCGTTTGGGTTCGTGAGGTGGGATGAGGTGTTTGTGTCGAGCGACAAAGGGAGGAGAGAGGTCCATTACTATCTGAAGCGAAGCGACGGGAGCTCAGATCTGGCTGTGGTAGGCAAAGAGAAGAGCTTGCGGCACATGTCCTATCATTACGCGTTTAGAAACCGATCCTTATTCTCTATGTCTTCGCTTGTTAAGCTCAAGTCTCGCAGGGAGGTCGTTGATTGGCTAAATTCCGTTGTTTCAGGTAAATTTTGCCCATGTTCAATTTCTTGATGAATTTTGATAACCCTCCCCTTCTTGTTTGTTTTTGGATATTTTTGGGGTTTTCAGTTTTCCTTATTGGGAAAATTGAATGTGTTTTTTGTATTTGTATACAATTTGTTCGTGTAGTATTGTTGGGATTTGGATTTTGTCGAAGAAATTTTCTGGATCTGGATTGTTTTGTTGGAGGCGGACATAGAATTACCGGGGTTGTGTTTAATTTTTAATCGATTTATTCACAAATCAATTTCTTTTGTTCCCATTTTCATGTGTATATTTTCACCATCAGAATTTTGTTCTCTGGTTGATAGGGCGGAGGGTTCTTGGGTTCACCTACAGGCCAAATTCAAGGCTTTTCCCTTTGTTAAAGTTTCAACCTTTGCTATGAGACGAAAGTTTTGTGATTATCTGGGTTTGTTTTATCTGTCAAAATCTGATTTCCTTTATCTTTCAATTTCTAGATTCGGCTCTGGCAAGAGCGTTTGTCCCCCAAGTTGGCCTGTCTTCCACTCCTTTCCCTCTTTCAGATCTCCACTTATGTTGAATTCTTCCTGGCATGAGGAAAAATCCCCTTGCGTTGAAGAAAAATTATTCATTTCCATGTAAAATCTTTTCTTTTTTGGGGATCGGTCTTACCTCTCTGTTTATTTCTTGGAAATTTACACAACTTATAGCCGTTCTATTTGCTAAAAACACGAACGCCTTAAAGATATTTTCGTCATGTTCTTTCATTGAGCCGCCACAGGCTTTTTTTTGTTCGCTAATGAAGGACCTTACAGGTGGTATGGGCTGTTTTATGCGTATTCTTACTTTTACGGTCTTGTCTTTATCTGGCTTTCAACCTTGACCATGCTCTGTTCTTGATGGTATTGCTGGTGTTCCTGTTTTTGTGAACTGACTATGATCTGGGCTGCAGGATTTTTAATTAAATTGTAAAGAGCTGGTTGAGAGCATCGGATCCTTATGCCCTCAAAATCTCTAGGTCAAGACCCTTCATGGCCAGATTTATTATTATTTTCCCTAATGATCTTTGGTATATGCGGTAGTTTATGTCTTCAGGTTTTTAGTTTCTCTGTTTAATGTATCCATCTGTTATGGATACTTGTCCTTTGCACTGCTTGTTTCTGTTTACACATTTCTTTCTGTTAATATTCTTGGGTTGTTTTTATTTTATGTTTTCATTTATGTGTCCTGATTGCTGATATATCTATCATTCTATTTTCGTTATTATTTTTACTGTAGTCCACGTTAAATGTCATATTAATTTGTTTGTTTTATGAATCCTTCAGATACATCACCTCACAAGTCACCTGATTTGGGTGGGAGTGTGTTGGATGATAAAGATTCTTGCAAACTGGGGATTGAAATCCATAAGGTAAGGATGATTACTTATGACTCTTATTTACCCCGCTGCATGTTTTATGCTTCAAATATTTATTACTGAAATACGCTTATATTCATTCTCCATCTTTCTCCTAGGATACTGTATTGCGGAAGTTGGGCCACCACGCGACTGAGTTTCTGTGGTTAGGTTCTCCTTGGACATGCAGGAAAAAACGGAGGCATTATCAATCTTTCAGCCGGAACGGTGTTGTAGTTTCTGTAAGTTCTATTCTGTTGCCTTTTCTTTTTATAAAAAAAATTTCCCTTTTGTTTCTTGAAAATCTTACCATCAATTGTGAGTTTGCTTTTGAAAAATATTTTCATCTGACTCATTCATCTTCTGTTTTTCCTCTTTCCAAATACTTTCAGGTTCATGATTTTGTATTTGTTTTAGCAGAGGAGGATAAGCGTCTTGTTGCATACTTAGAAGATATGTACGAGGATTCTAGGGGCAACAAGATGGTTGTGGTACAATGGTTTCACAAAGTTGATGAGGTTGGTATTGTTTTGCCTCACAATTTTAATGACAGAGAGATTTTCTTTTCTCTGTGTCTTCAAGATCTCAGTATTGAATGCATAGATGGATTGGCAACCGTCCTCAGTCCCCAGCATTTCGAGAAATTCCACAAAGAGGCAACACAAACTCATTTGGAACCCTTTGTATGCCACAAGCAGTTTGATAATGATGATTGCAAGCCCTTCGACATTACTCAAGTTAAAGGTTATTGGAAACAGGAGATACTTAGATATATGTGCACAGCTTCTCCTTCCAAGGTTCATGGGAGTTCTCAACAATCAACTGAGGGGTTGGAAATGGAGGAAAATGATGATGCCAATGGTATCAGACCTAAAAAGAGGCATCATTCAATAAAAGGTGATGATATCTGCTTGGAAAACAATGTCCGAAGGGAATCACTGGATGCAGTATGCGTGGATGTGGGGAATTTAAGTAAACATGGGACTGATTGCAGAAGTAAAAGCGAAGCCTGTGGTTTTGGAAGAGGGAGTGCTGATGCTACTTTACCTAGTAAAGAGGTGAAGAAAACCCTACTGCAGCAATTAGCACTGGGCTCCCAGGTTGAAGTCCTCTCACAAGACAGTGGCATTAGAGGATGTTGGTTTAGAGCTTTAATTATCAAAAAGCATAAAGAGAAAGTGAAGGTGCAATATCAAGATGTTCAGGATGCAGCTGATGAAGCTAACAAACTTGAGGTATGCATTGGGGCCATCTCTGTAATATTTTCTTTTGTACTAAACTTGTGTCAAACCTGTTCTTTGCTTATGGCTTGCTTGAACTTTACAATTTTCATGTTGTAGGAATGGGTTTTGGCATCCCGGGTTGCAGCTTCTGATCAATTGGGTTTTCGGATTTGTGGTAGGCCAATTATTCGGCCATCTCCAGAGTCTAATAAATGCAAAGTTTCATGGGCGGTTGATGTTGGGACTGCTGTTGATGTCTGGTGGCACGATGGGTGGTGGGAAGGGATTGTAGTAAAGAAGGAATGTGACGAAAGACTTCGTGTGTATTTCCCAGGTTTGCAAAGACTTCCCTTCTTTGAAATCTGATAATAGTAACAACGAAGTTCATGAAAATCTGTTAACTTTCTATTTTGTATTTTTGTTTACTTGCTAAAATATATTAATTTGCTTGCTCTCTCTGTGCAGGAGAAAAGCGGGTGTTGATTGTCGGTCGTGGTGAATTAAGACATTCTCAAGAGTGGTTGGGTAATGGGTGGGCTCAAATTAAGGACAAGCCTGAACTTGTTAGCTCAATCACGTGTAGTTTAGAAACAAAGCAAGTTGTGGGAAAATGTTTAGATGGCATGTCAGCACAATCTGCTATCTGTGATAGTGCCTCGAAGAAAGATGAAACAGGGTGTAAGGTTTCTTGTCTGCTCTATAAAAAAGATAAGGATGAAAAGGTTAAAGAATTGGGTAAGGTTCCGGATCTTTTGAAGGATGATGTACTTGCCCAGCTTAAGTGGAAGTCGTCAAGGAAGAGAAGACGTAACTGGAGCTCTGTCCAGAAGGTGCATTGCATTGTTGGTGACAGTAAAAGCACCCGTGGCCTTGTGGGATCCGGTACTTGTGAAAGATTTATGATTCCGTCATCTCTGAAAGTTGATCATGAGAACTGCAAATATTTAGGGGATTCACTTTTCGGTTCTTCAGTGGCGCCCCAACTAACAAGCTTAGTTATGTAGTTTATTCATCCACAAGTATATATTTGCTCTAGTGCATCTATTGGATGCCGCTTTCTTTTTAGACCCTCTAATCTCAGCAATGTTATCTCTTGAAGTGTTCATTTGATAAGTCATGGCATCCAAATCTCTCCATGTACGTATTTAACTATTTATGCAACAATAGCCTGAAGGGCCTGAAGCCCTGCAAATGTCAGGCAGAAATTTTGGGCGCAGTTAGAAATGACCTTTTTAGTTCTTCAGTCTTCACATTTGGTAGCAGTTGGATGTAATTTGTATATCGTTTTTTGATTTAATAAAATCGTAACTGTCACTCTTTTTCGTTGTCAAAGCTTTTTAACTGTCACTTGCATAATGTTTGAGCTGGTCCCCTACTCCGGAAGGAACCCTTGGGATTTGTAATTGACTGTGTGCCCTTCTGAACCATGGATTAATCTATTCTCTCACGAGGATTTTAGTGCCCGATCAGGCTCTTGTCGTTTGTGATTTGATCAAACTCAACGTAATGATGTTTAGCATCAGCAAAGTGTCCGTTGGTCATAATTTAGGGACCAGCCTTTTATTTGACTTGGTCTCACCTTTGAACAGAACTGCTACAGGACAGGGATCCTATCCTATGTTCTTTGTAACGTTACAGATCTAAGATAATATCAACTGTTTTCCAAGTTGGCTTTCTTTACAAATAGAAATAGAGTTCTGGTTGGGCAAGGATCCTATGTCACAAAAATAGTTGAAAACTTGCAAGAACAGACCAAAACTACGACTAAAACCTGTGCTTTAATAGATAATTTGACTGTTATTTACAGCTGTACCGCACTTAGTATACTGCGCGACATCATTGTCAAGTAACTTCGGAGGAATAAGTATGCAGAAGAAAAGTTTGTGCGCCAATGCCACACACTAATGCGATTGTGTGGCTACCATTTGTGAATGAAGCATCGTTGTCAACTAAAGACCTTTTCCTTTTCCCATTTGCTGCTTTAACAAGTTTTTTTTTTTGTCATTAATCTCCGCTCCCTTTCTCTCCAACAAACGGTACTAAAGGACTCAAAGTACCTCAAAAAGTAGGAAGGCTCCATCAGGACAGCAGTAGCTGCTGCTAGATCATTTTCTACTTGCAAGATGGGATTGAACTTCTTACCTTCCTGCTCTGTGTGAGGTTCTTCTTCTTGCTCTGTTTAAGCAACATAACGAAGCCATGGCTTGCAGTATTGATGGCCTAACAAGGAGCTCTCATGATTTGGAATCAAAATGAAGTCAAACACTTCATCACTTTCTCCTGGAACCAGTCTCGCCTCTGCTGAATCTTTATCCATGCCTCTTGTTTGTACTCTCTCTCTCTCTCTCTCTCTCTCTCATTCCTGCATTCATTTATATTCAGACCTTAAGTTATTGTTGGTTTTTTGCTCCCTCAAACCAGTTCCAGGAAGTTGTTCTCTCTGCTGATATAGGATGCACTGAATGCCAAGAGAGACTTGCAGACATGATGTCAAAATTGGGTGGTAAGATTCCTATGCAGCCTTCATTCATATGCTTTGGATTATCATGGCAAATTGGAGACTGGGCTTTTAAAATTTTCTTTTATTTTGTTGGTTTTAAAAGGGACCCTTTTGTCTTTGTTCCAAATATCAGTAGAGTCTTGATCGCTTGCCTGCCTCCTATACAAGATACTGCATGTATGAGTAATTGCTTTGATGAACTAATAGCATTTGATTTACCGGTTAAAAAACAAATTATAACATTTCTAGGGAGCATGGAACATCTCATATTGAAATAATGCTGGCCTTTCTCGAGTAATTACCGAAGAGTTCTGCCTCTGGTAAAAACATTTGCTCTGTTTTTGCAAAATGGAAATGCATGTTCTCTGTGGACCCGTGGTGGGTAATTTATCATCTCAGAGCTGTGAAAACTTTGGCTGCAGTAGCAAGTAGTAGGTAAGGGTCAAATACTATAAAGCTGCTCAATGCTATAGTATAAGTATAGTATGGTACTTATTCCATGACAGTTGTACGTGATTGTCTGCTAGTCAAGTTCTTGGCTTAGGCCTTGGAGCTTCCTCTTCCCAAATGGGACCACCTGCATGTGTTTTCATCTACTTTCTTTTATTAGCACTGTAAACATGTGATGTAAACATTATAACATGTTTTCATGATTGAGCAGAGATAGAGTCTGTTGTGGTGAATGCATTGGAGAAGAAGGTTACACTCATTTGCAGATATCCCAGAGTAGCCAAAGTACCGGCCCGTCCGCTAGTTGCTGCTGTTTACAGGAACCCTCTAAACAAATTTGCCTTGATTAAACGGATATTTCGTTCTTCCTCAAGTTGATCAATTCCAAGCCAGATTGAGAAGTCCAAGATGCTATGGGAAATTCAAATCAGAAGTCTTCCTAATTCCTTCAATTGGATTGGACATGAATATTAGTTTTTCTCCCTGATTAATCGATGATTGGTACATACTTAAGTTGGTGGTTTGGTTCCACATTTTGTAAATGAATTTTTATAGAAACGTATAGTAAAATAAGTGGGACATATTGGTAGATTGATTGGGCAAAATCCTTGACTTGTTGTTCTGTTACTGTGTTTGTTTGAAAAAGAGATGGTTGGAAAAACTGGATCCTGAGAGGGGCCTTAAATTTTCTTTAATAGAAACCTTTGAGTTCAAGAAAGAGATGCTTTCTAATGTTGCTATGCAAAAGTGATGCTTAGCCTTGCCATTGTGACAGGAAACAGACAAATATTTATAATGAAGTTAAGGATATATAATAAGCCGCACAGAAGAAACAAAAAGCCTCTTTTTCAACTTCAAGCATAGTCAGATTCCAAAACGAAAAGGAAGAATTTCGGTGGGATGATTCAAAAGTAGAATATCAATTGGTTCACAATCTTTCATATTCCCAATATTCCACAGCTGCCTTTTCCATTTACCTTTCTCCAGTCATCAAAACAACCCAAAATTTCATTTCAGGTCCTGGCATTTCCAACTTCATGGCAGGAAAGGCAAGTTCTGTGGCATCTTTGTCTGTCTCTTCCTTGTCAAGCTTACATAATGTCTCAAAGGTTAAATTTCGTCTTTCCAAAAAAAGAAGAAGATTTCTGATGGGGCTATATATCTGTTTTTGGTTTTTTCTTGGGTACAATTGCAGTATTTTTGCATGGCGATGAGGCTCAATATTGACTGCAATGGATGTTGCAGGAAAGTAAGGAGAATACTTCTAAACATGAAAGGTAAGGTATCCATAAACGTAGGCATCAAAGTCCATAAATTTAACTCCAAATATATATTCCAAAACTAACTATCCTCTTTCCATTAATATGTTGAAGAAATAGAGACACATTTGATTGAGAAGCAGCAGTGCAGGGTAAGTGTGAGTGGGAGATTTGTACCAGCAGATGTGGCAATAAAGATGAGAAAGAAGATGAACCGTCGAGTTGAAATTCTGGAAATTCAAGAGCTCGATGGCACCACTGAACAAATGGAGCAAAGGGCTATGATTGCTACTTGTAAAACACATCAATTATATTGTTAGGGTAAATTTACTTTACCAGGTGATTTGTTTTCCCTTTTTAGTGTGAATACAAAATTTACCTAGCAGTTAGTAATACATGCCATTGTTCTTGAGAATTGAAATTGATAATAGAATGCAAATAAGTGAGATATAAGCCAGGAAATCATAGTTTTCAATTCGATATTTTTTTGGTTTCATGAAACAAGATTCTTGCATGATGATATAAGTACATAAAGAAACAATCAATTTTCCATGCCATGAGAAATCTGTTTTCATTCCCTAAGATATTTTCAGAATTGCTGATAATTTTTATTTTGGTTACCGAGAAAAAAAACTTATTGGACACATAGCAGCCATAATAAGAAGGATGCTACTTTATTCACACTTACCCGGATGGTAGCCCTTTTTTTTTCCTTTGAAGCTGCTTCATTTTATCCAACCTATAGGTTGCCCTTTCTGTAGAATTGGGCCCATTTGCTGCATGAAATCATGTTCAGATACCAATTATTAGAAGCCCACGAGTAGAACTTCCTCCTGAAAATCAACTTATAAGTTGTAAGAAAAGAGTGCCCAAGAGCTGTTAAGTCGTGCTAAGATATACCATTTTTCCAATGTGGAAACTCGAGTCCTAACATTCCATCACGTTTTCGTTAAGTTATTTGGTAACAATTTTAATTTTTTTTATTTATACAAATGAGGCCAAAAAGAAAGGTATTTGAATATAAGACACTCTACATTTTTGACAAAAAAAGGCACCCTAAATTCCAGAGAGGGAAAGAAAAATATGTTCGTTTGGCACAATAAGTGGATAAGAATTTTTTTTTCCTTCATAAATAGGCCCATTCTAATATGACATTAAAAAAAACCCCTTAGTAAGCCTATTTAAAGAGAAACCGAAAACTGAAAACTAGCCACTTGTCATTTTCTTATTAGTTCTTAAATTTTTTAAAAATACTAAAAACAAATTAGAAAATGGTTAGTTTTAGGTTTTTCTTTTTAAATATACTCTATATACAAATATGAGAGATTCTTCAATAAATATTTTATGTTAAAGATTAGTTACATACAGAGCCGGCCTTGGCCCAGGGCCACCAGGGCTACAGCTCGGGGCCCACAACTGAGGGGGGCCCAAATTTTTTATTTAAGCTTATGTATATATTTGTATTAAAAAAAAATTAAAACAAAAGGAGTTGCTACCTGTACCTGTCAGTGAAAAGGGAAGGCAATCAATCCAATCAGTCTTTATACTCAATCTCTAAAAGAAACGTTTTAACTAAGGAAGTTCATTATTAATTAATTATAAAATATAATATAAAACAAATCAACAAATATGGGGAATCAAAACAGACTCTTATTAGCCACAAAAAGAAGGAAAAACCCTTCGACTTTCTCAGTTCATAACACAAGCAAAGCAACGCAAGCAATTTTTTTTTTTTCTGGTGATTCTCCTCTTCTTCTCCAACAGAGTTGGAAAATAAATCATCCACCAGTTAGACCAGTGCCTTTCTTTGAAGGTAATTTTTTTTTTTAAAGATACATATAGAATCTTTTTGTGCTCGACTCTTGTAGTTGTTTTGTGTAGAATTGTGGTTTAATATGATAAATAAAATCATTTGGTAATAATGATCAAGTGTTGAAAAATTGTTGTTTGTGCTTTGTGATAATTTTTTGCAGTATTGTGGAAGCCTCGATAACTTTTAATGCTTAATACATGTTTGTTTTCAAATATTATAGGGATATGCAGCTCGGGAGTTTGCCAAACAAGGGCTTAAGCCAGGCGAACTAGTAGTCATTTCCAAAGAGGCGGTATGTTTTCTAATGCTTTTTCATGCTCACTTTCATGTGTTTGTATCCAGTTGACTGAAGATTGTAAATTCTTATAATTTTAATAAAATTAATTAGTTAATATTTTTTATTTTTTATTTTTGTTTAATTTGTATAAAGGGGCACACTTGAGAAAATTTGCCCTGGGCCTTAGAAAACCCAGGACCGGCTCTGGTTACATACTTCTAATCTTAGCCATTGTATTGCATTCATTAAATATGTTGGTAATTTCTTAGATACAATCTAATGACCGAGATTAGAAGTATGGAGAAATTTTTATATGTTCTGGGTACACCACGTGGCTGGTGTACCATCCAATAAATATAGGACATGTTGAATTATTGTCTAACTTACTGCATTTCTTTTTATAACATGTGGCGGGCTGCATTGTCAATATTCCATATGTCTTTCATCTATTAAATGGTACATTAGTCACATAATGTACCCGAAACACCCAAAAATTACTCAAAAATATCTAACAAATTCTTATCTTAAACACTTACTGGAGCTTCCGAATGCAAGTATATCATGCTGAAATGAGTTTTTTTTATAAATATTTAAAATAAAAAAAAACTTCGGTTGGCCCATGAGCCACCGTGACATTGGACCCGAATAAGGATATCCATATGTCACGCTGTCAATCTCGAAGTATTTGATTTTCTTCGAAAAGTCATAAAACCAAAAACCATTCTCTCTCGCTCGCTCACTCACATAATTCAGACTCCCCTCGCAAAACCCAAAATCATAAAACGACAAAAAACCAACCCCTAACCCTAGATTTTCCTGATGGCCAGCGAAGCCCAAGACTCGCATCGCAAGCACCGCCGGGCCTCTTCCTCCGATGACGAGGCCGAGAAGTCGTCGAAGCGCCACAAGCACCGTCACCACCATCGCCACCACCGTCACCGTCATGGCAGCAAAAAGCGCGAAGGCGATATCAAGCCGGCCGTTGACGATATTGAAGCTCCTCTGGCGGCTGTTCTGTTATCTTCTTCAGGTGCCAATAGTTCTAGGCCAGATGAAGACGTGGAGGAAGGCGAAATTCTTGAGGAGGAGGGTGTCGGTAGTCACGACGACGGCGTCTTGAAGACGACAGCCGGCTCTGATGCCGAGTCTGGTGAAATTGAGGCTCTTGGAGTTCGCGATCAGTCTGATAATCGAAATCTGGTGTGTTCTGAATGCCCCGTATTATCTTCTGGTTTTTCATTTGTTGGGCCTCTACTTGCTGTTTGGTCGCTAAAAAGAGTTTGGAATTTGGAAATTCGAATCTTTAATTGTTTCTGGCTAGTTTTCTTGAACTCTTTAATTGATTGGTTTTCAAACTTATATAGTTTTTCCTTTTCGTTTCTTTTGTTTGAGATTCAAATCGTTGAAACTTTTGGAAATGTATTTAACTGTTGTTCAGTGGACAAAATATCTTTACCTTTCTATGCGTTTTGGACTGTGTGATGAAATTTGTTTGGTGAGAACTTGTTCAAGCTGAGTCAAAGCCATTGTTTCATACATATGTAAGAACCCGCTCTTGCACTAGCCGAACATGAATCAATTGCAAAAGAAGTTTCCCTAGGCGTTTCAATCAATGAAGGCTGATGGCTTACTTTTAATTTGTAAGAGTTGGTTACATTGCATATTAAGTAACTGTTATTTTTTTATTGTGTTTTGCCTGGATTAATGTTAAGTACTGCAATTTGTTCACTTACTTGATTTTCCTTGGTGTGCTTGGCAGGGAATTTTTGTCGATAACATTGATAATAATTCAAAAACCATGAGAGAGCACTGTAGTGACGATGATACTCGAATTCATGTTGGTGGTAAGTCTCGGGATGAGACTGGGTTGCCTAGACATTCCAGTATTGAGCCTCAAGATGATTTAGCTTCCAGATTAGGCATAGAGGATCATGCCAATGGCAATTCCCACCGGTTTCACAAAGAGGAGAAGAGGCGGCACAGGGAATCTGGGTTGCCTTCTAAAGAAAGTGATAAGCGAAAGCATTACTATGATGATGAAAAAGTGGATGATGATAGAAGCAAAGTAGCTAATCGAAAAAAGCCATCCTCTGGAAGTAGTGGAGACAAGCACAAGACCTTGGTACGTTCACCATCTCGTGATAGGTGCGGGGATGATTTATATGGTAGGAGCAGATCGAGGTCATATGATCATGTGAGGGAGAGATCATGCTCCCGCAGTAGAGTAGAAGAGGAGGCCCTTTCTAAAAGGAGACGTTATCATGAACGAGACACTGCAGTATCTGTAGAGAAAAGTAAGGCTACGTTTGACTCTGGTGATGAAGGAATGGTTCGGAGGCATGATAGTGACGATTTGGCTAGGGATGATGAACGAGAACAGAGTATTAGTTATAGCAGATACTCTGTATCCGATCGTAGCAGAGAGAGAGAGAGGAGTAGGGAGAGGGAGGTAGATAGGATTCAGAGAAGGGAGAAAGAACAAGAAAGGAGCAGAAATAGGGATCGGAGAAGGGATGGAGAAAGAGAAAGGAGTAGTGACAGGGATTTGGTTAGGGACAGGAAAAGGGGAATTGGACGAGACGATAGCAGGGAAAGGAGAAGAGAAGAGCGACATAGGAGCAGAGACACGGAGAACAGGGACAGAAAAACGGAGGAAGAAAACGATAGGAGCAGGGACCGGATCAAGGCTGATAGGGACAGAGATATGGAGAGGGATCGAGATAGGGACAGAGTTACAGACCGGAAATGGGAGAGGCGAGATGATAGAGACAGGGATAAGGGTCGAGATATGGAGAGGGAGAAATATGAAAATCTTGAAGACAGCTATGGAAATCGAGATAGGAATAAACATTCTGGTCGATCAAGACATGATGAAAAAGAATACAACCAGGACAGAACAAGAAAAACTGATCCAGCAAAGGTTCAGAGTTCAAACAGTTATGCTGCAGAAGGGATTGAAGACAGACCAAAAAGGTATTTGCTTGGTTTAACAGTTGCTCCGTTCTCTCTTGTTTGTTTACCTTTTGATGCTTATATTCCAGTTCTTTTTTGTAGAGGTGAAGATGAACAAGAAGACAATGAAGAGAGGGCCACTTTTCAATTTGCTGAGCAGGAAGAGGAAGATCTGAACAGGATCAAGGAGGAGAGTCGAAGAAGAAGGCAAGCAATCTTAGAAAAATACAGAAATCAGCAGTCACAGCAAACAAATGAGTTACAAAAAACTGAGTCACAGTTACAACAACGAATTGAGCCTCAGCCTCTTTTGGAGGGTGTGGAGAAAGGTACTTCTAAATTTGTTTTTTAAGTCATCGATGTTTACCTAAGCTCTCCTTTCCTTTTAAGCGCATCTGCCCACCATTTGTTGCTATTTGTATGTTTTATAATACTGTTTATGCTATTCTGGGTACTTCAGGGTTACATCCTTATAGTATTATTTATTTATTATAATAATAATGTAAACAACTATGTTAACCAGACAAAGATCCTCAAGATCATGCGACCGAATCAGCTGGTGTTGCCAAATCTGGTGCAGAAACTGATGATGGCAGGAGTGATGAAGATGTGTCTCTTGCTGTATTTTCAATTTCACCTCAGCAGAATGGTGATGTTGCTTCTAGGATGACGTCTGGTGCCACTGGGCTTGGAGAGGGTACTCCAAAGGTAAGTGTAGTCTTTCCAAAATTCTGAGTACCCACAGTTTGAAATATCTTGTTTATTTGAGGAAAACTTAGATTTGTTTGTTGTTGAAACCGTAATTTTTGGTATTTTTATGTCCCAACTTGGCTTGAAGCGTTTAGGATTTGACTGAGATTTGTGAGTTTTTTAATTTTTTATTTATTTTCAACTTATGCAGAGTGAAAGATCTGATGTCATTTTCTGTGATGATATCTTTGGTGAGACCCCAGTTGGAGTTAGAAAATTGGTAAGTTACCCGTGCAGTCCACCTTTCATTCTTACAATTATGGTGTGCATATATGACATTTTAGATATTGATAAGAGTTCATGAAATAATGTTTATACATCCTGAGTAACTTGCATTTAGTTTGGCTGGTATTGTCTTGCATGGGCAACAATGGGAAATCATTGACCTTGGTTCATGTTACATGTTACTTTGCATATGTATCACTTTTCATTGTTTTTTGTCATTTTTGTTGTGCATTTGTGTACAAGAATTGCAGTTTGTTTAATGCCCGTCTTGCAGAAATTTTTGTCCTCTCAGCAGAGTTTCACATGGGCAGTATCTGCAGGATGCAACATATATGATTCTGTGGAGTGGTTTTTCTTGTTATTTATATTTTTATCATCACATACTCAGTAACATAAAAGTTTTGATAGTTTGTGTTTAGAACACTAAGAGTGATGATTAGTCATGTAGCTTGCAGCTAGACTTAGGTCTTGTGTTTCTTTTACCTCTGCAGGGCAAAGGAGATGGTGTTCGAATTGAAAGGAGTGGTCTTCATGACAACTGGGATGATGCAGAAGGGTACTACAGTAAGTATATGACCAATCTTTCACATTTTTGTTAGGCTTGTAATGGTCCCTTTCAAGTAACAGTTGCAGTTCCCTTCCTTCCCTTACTCTTCCTGCAGGGTTTAAAAAATCATGCATATAGCCCAACTCATGTTCTCTCTTATTGGTGGAATTAATTTCTGCCAGATTTTCCCCTTTTTTTTTCTCGGTTGTAATTATAATTTTCATACAAAATAAAATAATGCATTTTCTTAATTACCTAGGTTGATATTTCATCCAAATATGATATTTTATTTTTCTACTGTGTATTCATTTCCTTTTCTCATTTAGTATGATGTTGTTTTGAAGGCTACCGGTTTGGGGAACTACTTGATGCCCGATATGAAATTACTGCTGCTCACGGAAAGGGTGTCTTTTCAACCGTAGTTCGTGCAAAGAACCTTAAAGTTGGTAACGGTGAACCCGATGAAGTGGCAATTAAGATTATACGTAGCAATGACACTATGTAAGTGATTATGATACCAGTTACGTTGGTGCTGGTTTTGGTTATTATCTTGTATATCCATTATTTGGCCTTTTTCCTTGGACTTACTGCTGCTTTTATGTAGGTACAAGGCTGGTATGACGGAGTTGGCCATATTGAAGAAATTAGTAGGTCAAGATCCAGAAAATAAGCGCCACTGTGTTCGTTTTCTATCAAATTTCAAGTATCGAAATCATCTTTGTTTAGTTTTTGAATCTCTTCATATGAATCTCCGTGAGGTCTTAAAGAAGTTTGGGCGCAATATTGGTCTTAAGCTAACTGCTGTGAGAGCATATGCCAAGCAACTTTTTATTGCACTGAAGCATCTTAAAAACTGTGGTGTTCTTCATTGTGATATAAAGCCAGATAACATGCTGGTAGGTTGTTGCTATTCTTTCATGATTGGATTTATTCTGAGTCATTTATGTTACTCATAATATATCTATGTTCCAGGTAAATGAGGCTAAAAATGTGCTGAAGCTTTGTGATTTCGGTAATGCCATGTTTGCTGGAAAGAACGAAGTTACACCGTACTTAGTCAGCCGCTTTTACCGTGCCCCTGAAATAAGTAAATTTTCATATCTTTTTGTTGAGCTATCATTCAGTTTAAAAAAAATATGTCCTTCTTGGTTAGTATGTTCCACCTGAAATTTTGATCTGGTCTTTGATATGTCTTGGTTGCAGTTCTTGGCTTGTCTTATGATCATCCATTGGATATCTGGTCAGTTGGTTGCTGTTTGTACGAACTCTCTACCGGAAAAGTTCTTTTTCCTGGTGCTACAAACAATGATATGCTACGTCTTCACATGGAATTGAAAGGCCCATTCCCAAAGAAGATGCTTCGGAAGGCATGTATTTGGTTTGATATTCGTCAACAATTTTTTTTGGAAGTAAAAACATATCAGTGCAAAGCAAGGAACATAAATTCTTGTTATTGGTTCTTCTGTATGTTTTATATGCTAATATTACGTTACTGTTTTAATTGTTCTCCATGTAAAAACTTTTCTTTTTGTTAATGTCCTTTTTGTCTTTTGTTTTCTACTTACAGGGAGCATTTACCCATCAACATTTTGATCAGGATCTGAACTTCCATGCCACAGAAGATGATCCTGTTACAAAGAAGGTATGCATCTGTTCTCTGGCTTGTTTTTATGTATGTCCAGCGTGACATCTTGAGTTCTCAAGTATTAGAGTAATGTGGTTTCCTATCAAGTTTATGAGGTTTAAATTCTGCTTATGCAGACTATCAAACGGGTGATTCTCAATATAAAGCCAAAAGATATTGGATCGATTATTACAGGTTCTTCTGGTGAGGATCCAAAGATGTTAGCTGATTTTAAAGATCTTTTAGATAAAATGTTTGTGTTGGATCCAGACAAGAGGTTGACAGTATCACAAGCTTTGAGCCATCCATTCATCACTGGCAAGTGAACCCTGTTGCTGATTTTCTGACTCCAGAATTCCTGTTCCGCTAGATATTTGTACATTTTGACCTAATTCATACAGTTTCTAATCATTGGGCATTATCTCTCTTCTCTGTGATGGCCTGAGAGCTTTGACACAGTTTTGGCATGGTTGAAGTCAAAAGGGGTGATGTTTGGTCAGGAGTACTCATTACTGGCGGGTTCTTTCAGTGGAGTGTACTGTTTCTATTGTAAGACAACTAGCCAAAGGCGTCTTTTCCCCCTGTAATCATTCATGATTGGCCAATGTGAAAATTATTTACATCTATTATAATTTTCCATCATGATTATATGTGTACTTGGAACATGGTTTCTGCAATTCAATCTGTTGAACAACAGAGGATATATTTATCTTCATGGGTTGTTTACAAAACATACTTGAGCCTTTGCCAAAGTTTTGGGTTTTTTTATACCTGTTTTACTTTGCTTCCTTACTATGTACTTTTTGTATATATTTTTTCTTTGTTGCTTGTATTGAAGTTCCATTGTTAAAAAAAAATGTGGTATTTAGAACTTATGTTATGATTGGTCGAAGGTTTGTTTAACATCTTTCCCTTTCGTGTCCTTTTTGTCAGTTGTATCTTTATTGCCACTTTATTTTAATTACTTTGGTTCTGGAGATTCTAATTTAACTTTTCATTCAGGATATGTGCCATTGCTTTGAGGCAACACTCCAGTGCTTAGATGCTTAAAAGGAACCCAGGAGAAGGTACCTTGGTTTGTTTATTGGGAGAATATTGTGAGGGACTTGAAAGTAGATGTCACTGTGTTGCATGATTTGTCTTTATGTTGTTCCTACATAAAAGCTTCTTTGTAAACTTGGAAATTTATTCAAACTGAATCTAACAGTGTCACTGCCATAGATTTGATAACTTTTTATAAGTTTTTTTATTTTTTTGGGTGTTTTCTATTTGGTTTGCTTGTGAGATTGTGAGAGTTGTTAATTTGTTTATTTACTATAGTATTAGTTATCCGGTTTCAGACCCAAAAAAAGAGAAAGTATTAGTTATCCGGAAAGTGTAGGTGCATGTACATGCATTCTGAAATATGCTGTGGTTTTTCTGGAACATGGGTCAATTGATGACTTGTACCTCGCCATGTTTGTTTTCTTAGGTGTCAAACTAAATCCATGTAATTGTATTCTGGCATACATGTTTTGTCGGTCTTTGTCTGTGCTTGAGGGTTTTCTATGTTACTTCTTTTTGTTTGTCTTACATTCAAAATATGCATATCCTAATGAGATTGCATTGCATCTGATCCATGGTCATTCTGGAGGCTCTTGCACAGGAGGCATGTGGCTGCTGCCGGATCTAAAAGATATGATTTAGTAATTTAATCTATGAATTTAGTTTCATCCTTGTGGGCTGTGTATTTCATTAAGATCTATAGTTTTAATCTTGATTTTTATTTTTTAGGGTATGGCCCCCATGCTCCTGCACTACTTGTAAGTATATTCAATGCATAAATTTTTCTATTTGGGTACTTTTTGTGTTTATTGTGTCTAGTGTAATTTTTCACTGCGTATTCTTTGACTGGCTATTTACTTCTTGATTTTTGCTAAATCCATAGATTGCATTCTAATTTGTGTAACAAAATTCTTTAGATTTGTGTCTGGTGCCTGTAATGCTGAGATATTCTGATATGATCTGTCCATTGAGAGGTTGTATACCCTTATGGCAGTGGGTGCAACCTTTTTGGGCTGTGTCTGTTTCAATGAATAGGAATATAAAATACACAATGATCTAAAGTAAATAGGGGCCTAATAAAAACATAATTTAATTTGTATAAATAAACAAAAATATAGTTAAAGAAAGTAATTTCCTTTTAAACTAATGTAGTTTGTGGATGTGTGCATTACCTTATTTTATTTCATGAAATTGTTGTCCAGCACTTTCGAACAGCTGTCTTCAGGTTCCTTCGGTAGGCTATTTTTGTGTTGTATCTGTTGGCTTAAAAAATATCTGGATATGTTCTTTTGGAAAGTGTTACTTGTGCAGGTGTGTTTTTATTTTCTTGACTTCTCCAATACGTTGGTTTTCTTACCACCCAATCATCTGTCTCAACCTTCTTATCTTCAGTATGTGGGATTGTTTTTTTTGTTCATCTATAAAGAATAGCTGCTCTATTCAAATTAATTTCTCTTAGCTTATTTGGTATTCTTTTATCACAAAGGATATCATTGGCTTGTATTTCGTTTGTCTATTTGGTTATGATTCATCCTTTTATTTCTGCCATTTTTCATTACAAGAGACTAAGATGATGTGAACCTTGAAACCATAAGAAACTTGCATATGACCTACAGCCGTTCAAAAGAACTCAAGAAAATAACATAAAAAGACAAAATCCCAACTAATAGGCTGCTAGAGTTCTTGTACAGTACCCCAAAAATCCATAAAATTGTCATCTGCTATACAGTTGGGGGGCATGCTACTTGGTGTGTCATTTTGTCCCATGGAATATGTACATATGATATCTGTTAGGCAGGTGTTTCTGCACCCAACAACATTCAAGGATCCATAAAAGTTGATTCATTTAGCAATTGGCACATATGTTCCAGAGTGGAAAATGTTAGGGTAGGACGCCTGCAGGCTGTCCCCAAGGCAACGGATTGAAATTCAGTGGTAGGATCCCCAGGGGGTGGGGGAAACAGTATTTGGCTTGGATTGCGTTTATTTTGATTATATGCGGGGAAGAAACTTTGTAACTCTTGCGATCTGGAGAGCAGTGGCATGCTCGTCCAATGGGTCTTTTGCCAAATTCATAGAAATGAGGCGTGTTTTAATCAATTGCAGGCTCTGTTTCTTTTTGGTGATGGGCTTATTAGATTTTGAAAAAAGCTACTGCTGTGTGCCCATTTCTGACCTAAATGTTGTGACTTGTTATATGCCTTGTCCATTGTTTTCAATTATTACTTTCGGTAGAAGCTTTTGGAGTCATCAATAAACCCGATTGTTAATATCAGAAACGGGTGTTTAGCTTATGGTGTAATGATTTGGATTGGTGTAGATGGTAATTTTGTTCTTGAAAATCATAAACATATGCTGGTTTAATAAATAACAGATGTATTCTTGTTCTTGTTCCATTTGTAACCTGAGATCAATTCTTTCCTTTGATTTTATCATTTGATATCTAGCCCTTGTACAATAATAACTATCCACAACCTGTATCTTGGATAAACGTTCATCTTCAGTATGCAATGTCAATTAAACTACCACGAGTGTAAGTTCCGCCGTCTTTACACGCTCTCGTCAGTCATTGTTACCTTAAACCATTCTTAGTGGGTTCTGCCTTTTTTCTTTGCTTGATCAACGAGCAGACTTCTGAAGAGACTTCTTGTGTAAAATAACAATTTTATATTAACGCGTATGATTCCACAAGTCTAATTTAAAGTAACCAAGCAGGTTCACACGAAAGTTAATCGACTCTGCTGCAAAAAAGATATATATGTAGGGCTTGCGAGTATAATTTCAGTACTTATATTGCGTGATCTGTGCTGCAAAGACAACTGTATATAACCTTCACTATGCAGCCTAAGTGTTGTTACTTTTTATTATATTCAATCAAATCTAGTGTAATGATATGAATTGTGTTTAAAATTGTCGTGAGGGAATTGTAATTTTATATGCAGCTCTTGTTGCGTCGCGTGTTTCAGATAACAAAAGACAAGAAAATGGTAGAATAGAGCCGCCGGCCATTTTTAATAATATAATGATCCTATAGTAACATGCTACCAAAAGCCCTTTCCGCCAGTGGGGTTAAATTTTCGTTGCGTGGGCCACAGGCTTTGATAAGTTTACCCTTCTAGACTAGTTGGTAGGTTCCATCTTCTGTGGTCAAATGGAGATTGACGAATTCAAATTAATAGGTTTCTTGCAATTTTTGGGTTCAGTCTTACAAAAGATCGCTAAGAAGCTTCCACTTCACATTCATTTCTCCTCACAAGTCACCAAGACCACACTCAAAAGTGCCCTCAGCAATCGCCATCCCTACTAACTTGTCGGGTATAGGCCTTGGAGGATAATCCTATATTATTTCTATTTTGTTGGTTGTGTTATTCATTTGGCCACTGCTAAGTAATGGGTCCACTGCTAATACGACGCCTAACCGAACCACCAAATTGGGAAGATTGAGGAACAAAGTTGATCCATCCTATATATATATATATATACCCTGCACATTTAGGAATTACAGCAGAATTAACATTCATTAGAAATTGTTTTCGTCTTTCACTTGCCCTAATTTCACCAAAATCCTCCTCAATAGGCAGAACCAGCACCAGTTTGTCCAGATCTGGGAAGCACCCTGCATTGTTGCCTAACCACTAGAGCAAAACAAGAAGCTGTTACTTACCATAAACAAACCCATTCCATAGAAAGATTTCATTTCGTGGGGACCGTGATCCACGTGTCCGAAGTGCGTCTGACCAACTGGATGCTTTCTGGCTTTCTTCGCAGAAATTGTCCATCTAAGACTAATAAGCCGCGTTTTACTAAAACCACGTCTACATTTGCATCATCTCCATCTAGAGACTTAGCCCTTAAGCCAAAAAGTCTACAAAAACACATAAACAAAACACGTAAGCAGCGAAGAAGCTCCATGTACTCATAGAAAGTCGTACAGTCACCGAGTCATTCGTGCTTTCTCTCAATCGTCGTCATCTCGTAAAGGAGCAAACGATCCAGGGCTCGTTTGTTGGGTTGTGCCTGGAATTATACAGAAGAAAGAAGGCGATATGGGAAGAAAGCTCGATGCTTTGCTCGGAAGGACTTACAAGACCTCCAAGCTCAAACCACTTTTGAATCTTGCTCTGTCTCGCCTTGCTGTCCTCAAGAACCTGCGCCAGGTCAAGTTCTCCCAAGCCCGCTCTGATGTTCTTCAGCTCCTCCAACTTGGTCACCATGAACGAGCTCTTCTTCGGGTAGGATTTATATTTTCTTCTAACTTTGTGATCAAATCTTTTTTCTCGGTAATTTATTTTTCTCGTTGACTTTGCGACTGAGAGGCTCTGTTTTGGTGTTGGCAGGTGGAGCAGGTGATTAAGGAGCAGAATATGTTGGATGTGCTTGTCATGATAGAGCGTTACTGCAATCTCGTGATTGAAAGGGTTCACCTCATTGAACAAGAAAGGTTTGCTAGTGATCTCATTTAATTACTTTTTGTGGTGTTATATTCATGCATAGCTTTGCTAGGCTGATCAGATAAGCTTGTGGTTTGGTTTTATCTACAGAGTATGTCCTGATGAACTGAGGGAGGCAACGTCGAGTTTGCTTTATGCGGCTTCAAGATGTGGGGATTTCCCAGAGCTTCAAGAGATTCGTACGGTTCTCACCTATCGTTTTGGCAAGGAATTTGCTGCTCGTGCCATTGAAGTGCGCAACAATTGTGGAGTCAACCTTACGGTATGTATTTCCTTTTTTGGGAAGTGAATATATGAATTTGTGAAATTGTTCAATGAGACAAAAGAAACACCAAATATGACATAAATGAGATCTTGTTCCTTTTTGCCATTAAAAGAAAAAAAGAAGAAAAGGGAAAAGTCTCTGACTACTTTTGCCACTTTTCCCTTGTTAATAGTTGCATATTTTTGTGTGGATATTGGGTTTCTGTAGATGATGCAAAAACTGTCAACTAGGATGCCAGTTTTGGAGATCAGAGTGAAGGTGCTCAAAGAAATTGCTGCAGAGAACAGCATTGTTCTGCAGCTGGAGGAAACTACTTCTGTTTCCACTGAGGTATGCAACTCGAAAACAAAAACAGGAATTACAAGAGGAATAGAATTGAACTGTCATTTGCCCTGAGACTTAGACAATTATGTTTTCATGGCATGTGGTTTGTTCTCTGTGTGTGTGATCAATAACGCAGGAGAAGTTGGATGTGAACAAGAATCAAAACCAGGCTGCACCAAACCCACCGGCCAGTTCAAGTGGCACGGCATCAGCGGATAATTTGCAGGCTTTCTCTCAAGAGACAGAAAAAGATGATAGGTTCTCTGGTTCACTTAAGAACAGGAAATACAAGGATGTAGCTGATGCTGCTCAAGCAGCTTTCGAGTCTGCAGCTTATGCGGCAGCAGCTGCAAGAGCAGCAGTGGAACTGTCTAGGTCTGAATCTCATGATCCTGATGATCAAAATAGTCCCGGTAGTAAACGAGGAAGGTTATCTGACAGATATGAGTCCTTTAAAAGTGAATCTGAATCACAAAATGAGCAAAATCGAGGTGAAGAATTGAAGAGGTCAACAACTTCTTCAAGTTTAGATTCAGATGGAGATGCCATAGTCCATGCCAGTCTTTCAGGGAAGGATATAGCGTTTGATGAGAGTGAGAGTGACAATGAACAAAGTGCCATGCCCTCATCTCATAAGCAAATTCCTTCAAGGTTTCAATCTGGGCTGAAGGTTGAGTCAGCACATGCTGCTGGAGGGTCTGGAAGGCAAAGCCCACCAAGATTGAACATAGAGAAGGCACCATTCTCTCTGAGGACAAGAGGGGTGCGTGGGTACTGAGAATCACCAGTCTAGTTTGTTGGTTTTGCTAATAAATTATGTCGTCTATAAATTTGATTGTTTCTTTATCTTCGATTTTTTTGTTTTTTGTTGTTGGTGGAAATGTAAACTTAAGTGTGATAATTTTTGAAACATCGGTACTTTCAGTTCTAATTTGTTGATATTGTGAGGTCTCAAAATTGTAGTCTGGGAATGGAAGTGGGTTCTACTTGTACATGGGCATGAGTGCACAAATTTCCTCAACTTGAACTCCTTCGATTCAACACCCTTGAATTACAATTTGCAGCATAAACACAACCCCAAACAAATTCTTACAGGAAAAAAAATTGGGAGATTCACTATTATACCCAATATGGGGGCCAAAATTATAAAAATACCCTATATAAAATGGACTTTAGAAACACACCCAAAGTCCATTTACAACATAACAAAAAAGCTTTTAACTTCTTATAAATTACAAAACTGCCATCAATTTCTTAAAACAAGCCCAACCCCAAAATCTCATAAAAATACCCAAAGCACTCAATAGGGCATCAAAGTAATTTAATAATTAATATTAAATTCAATAAGGCCAACTATCATTTTTTGGGTTTTTTTTGGGTTTGTTTATAGGAATTCAATTGTGTAGGATTTATTTATAATATTAATGCTAGAAATGGGTATATCACTAAATATCTCAAAAAAATTGAGAAGGCACCGTCTAACATTCACTTCTGATAGTGTTCGAAAAAACGGCCTAGGCGCTAGGCGGGAGGACACCGCCGCTCTTTCACCCTAATCGTTAGGGGTAGGCAGCAGGAGTTACTTTTCTTTGTAGCTGCTGCTGGGCTCATCTTATTTCAAAGGCGCGCAAGAGGAGATATGGAGGCAGAGAAAGAGGAGAGACACGAGGGAGGTAGAGAGATAGGAGGTGATGGAGGCGGAGAGATGAGAGATAAGTGAAGACCATTTTTAGGCTTCGATTCAGAGCTTGAGGAGGGTTATTATTAACAATCAGTGTTAAAACAGTGTTTTCCTCAAAATTCGCTCTCTAGTATTTCCTTCTACCGTTCATGCATGGATTATTTGATTCAAACCTAACGGAACCAACTTTTCAATCCATTTCTTCAAGCTCTGGTGGTGCCAAATTAAATGGAAACATCAGATAGGACTCTAATTTAGATTGCAGATCCTGGGTTAGAATATCATAGGGGAGAGAATATTCTATTAAAAGGGTATAGCCGCGCGGCTATACATATACTTGGTTATTCCAATCTGTTTAGAAGAAATAGTATAGCCGGCCGGCTATACCCGGATTTACCCAATTTGTTTTAAAAATGGTATCGCCATACGGCTTTACTCGGCTATTTTTTCAAAAAATAAATAGTATAGCCGTTCGGCTATACGCGGTTTTTTAATTTTTTAAAAAAGAAATAGTATAGCCGCTTGGCAGTACTCTGGTTTTTTCTTATTTTTTTAAAAAGAAATAGTATAGTTGCCCAGTGATACTCGGTTTTCAGATTTTTTTATATAAAAGAAATAGTATGGCCTAGCGGTAATACTTTGAATATTCGTATATAAAAAAATTACTTGATATTTACATTAATATATTTGAATACTCTTTAAATATATACGAATATTTAAAAATATATTTAAAGTGTATAGCCTCCCGGCGATACTCTTTAAATGTATACGAATATTTAAATAGTATAGCAGCTCGCTGTACGATTTAAATATATATGAATATTTAAAAATATATTTAAAGAGTATAGCTGTGCGGCTATACACTTTTAATATATTTGAATATTTTAATAGTATAGCCGACCGGCCTTACTGGTTCCTTTAAAAAAAAATAATTCTTTTTATAAATAATGTAGCCGTGCGGCTATACGCTTTACCTAGATACGGTAATATTTTTTTTAAAATTATTTTTCCGGGATTTTTGTTTATCGATAAGAGTAGTTTAGAGTATCCCAACCTATGCTAGAGTCTAAGAAATACCAATATAATTTTCATACAAACCTATTTCATGAAATGAAATTAGTAGAACAACACCACCATGAATCACATTATAATAAGCCAATAAACTTAATAACAAATCAAGAATACTAACCTGGATTAGAAAAAGCAAATGACTACGTGCTTTAATTACAACCCTATTTTATGGAGAGAAATGAACATAATCTTTCCAAATTTAATGTAAATTGTAATTAGCAATAAATCAAATTTTCAGTTGAATTAGGTAACATGTTGAGTTGAATTCTAGTTGTTTGTAAGGTACAATAACTCTAGGCTGAGCTGAGCCAAAGTACGGTGTTAGTGGTCGAGTTGGGCTCCTAAAATCACAGAAATTTCAAAACCATTTCTAGGAGGAGTTGAAGAACAGAATCCAAAGCAGAAATGGTTGGGGCGGTTGAGAACGTAGAAGCAGGATTCGTCCAAAAAAAGGTGAAGATAGAGTTAGTGAAATGCTGTGTTTTAGTACTTTAACAAGATTCTCTTATGAGCTTGGGCTCATATACTGAAGCATAACCTAATTGTGTTTTTATTTCGACTCATTGCTTTATATGAAAGCATTTATCATATGACTCACATATATTTATAATACAAAATAATACATGCCTAGGACTTTGTGTCTTGGGTAAGTATAAGTACATGCTTAGGATAGGTCCTCTTTTAGAACTGGCTCATACATCATTGCAAGTATGGGCTAGACACTATAACTCGTCTCAAAAACCAATAGAGCTAGATAAATTGTATCATATTTATAATTTGTAAGAGGTGTCAGCATGTTAAATCAGTAAACTGTCGATTTATCAACTAGGATACATAACGTAAGCCTAAATATTAATCTCCAGAGCATGCAAAATATACATTACATACATTTGAAGCAGATCATCCCTTGCTACGAAAGCCAGGCAACTCATTTTCAAATCGTTGACTACGCATGGCTTCATCAGAAAAAAAAGACTCACTGGAGTGGAGGCCGCTTTGCACACTGTTGTTGCAGGTCACCAGATGATCGCTTCTTGCCACGTTGTAGCAGGTCACAATATGACTGCAAACTCACACCAACATCTTCATCATATTCAAGCCCGATCTCCTCCTGCAATAACATAACAGACTATTTACAACTACACCATAGCATAATTGCTAAGTTCATAAGAACACAGAAGATCCCATATAGGCAAACCTTAAATTCCTTGACATCTTTAGGTGAATTCTCAGTAATAGAATCCCACAGATCTTTGAACATCCTTTTGCGCTTTCTCCATTGACTTATTTTCTCATAGACCATTTGCTCAACTGCCTTGCGGTCTTCTGGCTTGACCAAGGTAACTCCTCCACGCAATTTTTCCAATCTGTCCTCCATTTCATTAACCTAGTACAGAATTCAAAACTCCGCACTTCATCCATATTTCATAGCCTCTTTTTCCCAGACACATATTTTGACTAATGTAATGTCAAACATATCCAATTAGCTTACCTCATTTGTCAGTTTGGCTTCTTTCTCCCTTATTTGTTCCAGGGTCAAATTTGACTGCAAAGCTTTAATTTCTGCAACAACGGTGCAAAACGAAAATTCAAATTCACGAGCCAAAGTCTTAAATCAATTATGGAAAACATGAAATGTAGTAAAGAATTTAACATGTACCTCCCTCAACCTCGCTAATCGATCTCTTTTGTTCACCCAACTGTTCTTGCAGTTTTTCATTTTCTTGCTTCATCCGGCTGAGCTCCTCACTGTTTGGAATGTCAAGTTGGTCTTGCCGAGCAAGGTATACCTTCTGCTTACCATACTCCTTGAATGAAATCTTCCCATTATCAGCAAGAGTATCCAGAGCTTTTTGTATGGCTGCCTTTTTGAGGTTGTATTTTTGTAATGCATCCGCCACATTTTGAGAATTCAGTGGCCTATTTTGCTGGATAAAGAGAGACAAGTTTACATGAGCATTAGGGAGAGCACATACTGTGCCTAGTGTCTTCTGTTTGTTTCCCTAGAAAATATCTGCACGACTTTTTAAATTTCTTAACTTATTTTCTTTCTAGTAAAACTATAGGGAAACAGAGGCAAACAACAAAAAACAACAAGAAAAAGCAAATTAATCACAACTGACTTGTGGAGGAAGCTCAGTTGAGCTCAATCATGAGAAATTCGATTTTCCCACCTCCCATACAGCCAAAAAATTCGGAAGGGAAAAATACACATTTCATCAATTCAATAAGAAAAAAATAATTCGATCCAGAGAAAGTATATAATAATCGGAGAAACGAAAGTAATAAGACCTAAACGCAGACGATTAATGATAAGAAATTTGATTTTACCTCATTCAAGTATCTGAGAACGATAGCTGCAATATTTCGTAAAACCAAAGCAACAAGACGTTTAACATTCAGTAAAACCAGATTGAAAATCAAATCAGCTCAACAAAAAAGAAGCGTTCACGAATTTGGTTACCGTCGGTGCTATCGGATTTGGGAGCCATTGATCGGAAACTGTACGGAAAAGGGCGGGAAGAGGCTTCTGAAAGTTTTTGCTTTCGTTTTGAAATGGAACGAAAACAAAGGCCTTTGCCTCCTAAATCTCGTAGGCTAATAATGGGCTTCCTTTTTCGGGACGGCGTCGTCTGCCTCTAATGTCGAGTGTTTGATTGGACAAATTTACCCCCACATCAAATACCGAATTTACATAAACAACTCGTTAATTTGGTGTTGTGTTGTGAGGCATGCCACGCAATGCCGTTTCGTTCTCAGAAACGATGGCCATCATCAGCAGCACAACATCTCAGCCTCTGCTCTGCACCAACCGCACCATTTTCTCAACCAAACCCTCCTTCAGCCCTCGTCCCAAGACCCATTTTTGCACACAAAGGCCAGTTTTTGCGGCACTGGACCTCCAAAAGTGGCCTTCACAACAATCACCCGCAACCCACAAAAGGGACTCTAAATTGAAAACACTTGTGTGCCGCGCGGCTCGTCGAAAACCCACAACCACTGTTCAACAGGAGAATGATAGCTCAGAGAGACTGCTTCAGATTGTTCTGTGGGTTGCTGAGGCAGTCTACATTTTGTGGCTTTTTCTCCTTCCTTATGCTCCCGTGTGTAAATGTGGCCTTCTTTTTTACTTGACTAACATTCTTATATACAATCTTAGCTGATGAAGTTTTTTGCTTTTCATATTACAACAGGGAGACCCAGTGTGGGCTATAAGTTCTGATACAGTGAATTCTCTTGTGGGGCTCTCTCTGAATTTCTTCTTTATCTTGCCTCTTTTGAACTCTGGTAAGCTCAACTGGGTCATATTTGTTATTGATTTTTCTGGGTTCTGCTCTACTAGACAAATACTGGTAAAATTCTTATTAATTTTTCTCTTGATGAATTCTGAAATGAACTTTTTGGCAGAGTAGTTACTGCTGGTTTGATTAATGCCCCAGTTCTTCACCCGGTAAGAATTTGTCATTCCAAGTAAATGTGGTTTTTACTACCAAGTTTCATAATTTAAGCATTTTTTTTAATCATAGGCCAATGTTTTTCTGTTTATGTGTTTGAATTAGATGTCAGAAGGGCTATTCAACTTCGTAATTGGGTGGACATTCATGTTTGCTCCTTTGCTGTTCACGGATCGTAAGAGGGACAGATACAAGGGGTCTTTAGACGTCTTATGGGGCTTTCAGATGTTTCTTACAAATAGTATGCTTTCTTCCAAACTCTCGTATTTGAGGATTGAGTGAGTGTTGGATTAGCTTAACCATGTAGGTCACAAATGCAACTATCTTTACCTTCAATAGCCTACACAGAAAATATGTACAGAAAGCAACGATCTTTTGTTTGGCATATCATCTTGTTAATTTCTCAATCAAGATCATGCATTGCCCAAATGTCTAGGAAAGACAAATTATATATGTGATTGTAGGCTAAAATCACTTTAATTTGATAATCTATGATTTCAAGTTTACTTTGTAATGAGCATGATTTAGACTCCAGCTACATTTCCACCAACCTTATGTCCTGATTGTTTCGTATGTGATGTAAACAGCTTTTTTAATACCTTACATGGCTATTCGGCTAAATGAGGCTGAGTCAGACTACACTCCGAGCAAGCGGTCACAACTTGGGTCTGTGCTGACCAATGGTGCTCCCATTGTCGGACTTCTTGGTGGAGTGATATGTCTGATATCTGCATTGTGGGCTCTTTTTGGCCGGATGGACGGCAACTTTGGGAGCATTTCAGACAGATGGGAGTTCTTGATCAGTTATCTAGGATCAGAGAGGCTGGCTTATGCATTCATTTGGGATATTGGTCTTTACACTGTCTTCCAGCCTTGGTTGATTGGTGAAAATCTTCAAAATGTTCAGAGCAGTAAGATTGGTATTGTAAATTATCTTAGATTTGTGCCAGTGGTTGGCTTAGTTGCGTACCTTGTTTGTTTGAATATGGATGAGGAACTGTAACTACACGTTGGTTACCGTGCACAATAATAGCAATATAGCTCACTGATATTCCAGTGGATTAAATGTAGATCTGTAACTTTATTATATTTCAAGAGCAGATCAGGCTTCCTCTATTCATCCCAGGACAAAGACAGCAGTGCAAGAAATGGTACCACGACATGAAAATGTGAAGCTTCGTCTATTCATCTCAGGACAACAAGACAATGTACAAACAGAAAGACAGGGGAATGAAGTTTCCCCTCTATTCTCTAAAGGGTAAAAGGCCATGGGGCCAACAATTTTTGCCATACATTATTTTTCACCAGAGGCAGAGTCATGCATGCTAGAATTACCTAAATAAAGTAAATGGAAAATAAAATTGAATAAGAGTGATAATGGGAAATCAAAATATATTTGCATGTGACTCACCGGCCCCGGGCTATCACATTTTTTTTGTCATATATAAACCAACAAAATGCTTTGTCAAGTTGTCAATAATGAAGTTTTTTCTTTTCTCAACACTCAAGCATTTTCTTTTTGCCAAAT
This sequence comes from Prunus persica, assembly GCF_000346465.2. Lineage (NCBI taxonomy): Eukaryota > Viridiplantae > Streptophyta > Magnoliopsida > Rosales > Rosaceae > Prunus > Prunus persica. Next base: position 30,036,236 of record NC_034009.1, on the reverse strand, counting down.
ATAAACCAATAAACTGTGTTTATTATTTTACTCACATTTAGTTTTCAAGTTCTTGCTTGCTAATTTGTGGTGCTCTGCTGTTTGTTGGGGCATGGAAAATTCTCTTTTGGGCAGCTTCAAAGCAGATGAGTATGAAAAAGCAGAAAGCAGATGCACATTTTTCAATTTGATGAAGTATTGGAAAGATTCACTAGACTTTGCTAGTAAAGCATGGGAAATGGGCCGCTCTGATCCCAGGAAAGTCATCTTTGCAATAAAAATGGGACTGGCTTTGTCCATTGTTTCTCTGCTAATATTTTGGAAAAAATCATATCATGACATTGGTCAGTACTCAATCTGGGCTATCCTCACGGTCATTGTGATGTTCGAGTTTAGCATAGGTATAAACATTTGACTTCAAAATGTAACGTCACAGTTCAGGCTTTTAGTTTTTCTTTTTAACGTAACATTAATCTTATTTTTTATTTCATGCAGGAGGGACTTTCATTAAGGGATTCAATCGTGGGTTGGGAACATTGTTTGCTGGAATACTTGCCTTCTGCTTTGCTGAGCTATCTTTGCTGGCTGCAAACTTGGAAGAAGTTGTAATTGTTATGAGCATTTTCATCGTTGGTTCGTACTAGTATTTGCAAACTAAAACCATATTTAAACATAATCTCCTCTGAAATGTTTGGTTTTTCCACTTTTCTAACTCTGATTCTTTGAGACCCTTCAGGATTTTTCGCATCTTACTTGAAGCTGTACCCAACAATGAAGCCCTACGAGTACGGCTTTCGGGTTTTTGTGTTGACATATTGTATCCTCATGGTTGCTGGGAACAGAACAAGGGAATATAATGAGGCAGTTGCGACTCGATTGGTGCTTATTGCAGTGGGTGCTGCTGTTTGTTTGGTTGTGAATATATGCATATACCCCATATGGTCAGGAGAGGATCTGCATAACTTGGTAGTGAAAAATTTCAAGGGAGTTGCGGCTTCATTAGAGGGTATATACATGTTCAACATTGCATGCATGTCTTTGTCTTCACTGAAAATTTTCAACTCCTAATTAGCTTTCTGCTCTATTAATTTATCCAACTTTTTTGCTTAGGCTGTGTTAATGGGTACTTAAAGTGTACTGAATATGAGAGGATCCCATCAAAAATTCTTACATACCAAGCTGCAGATGATCCGCTATACAAGGGCTACCGATCCGTGGTAGAATCTACGAGCCAAGAAGAAACTCTGGTATGATTTGTCCGACTTGGACAAGAATTGGGTTTTGATTTTTTTAGCGCGGAAGCAGGGGAGTTGTTAATTACTTGACATGTTTTCCACAAGTGCAGTTGGGCTTTGCAATCTGGGAACCACCTCATGGGCGTTACAGAATGTTGAAATATCCTTGGATAAATTTTGTCAAACTAAGTGGTGCACTGAGGCATTGTGCATTTATGGTTATGGCTCTACATGGATGCATTCTTTCCGAAATACAGGTGATTATGTTTATGTTTTTGTATATTCAACCAGTTCTTTCTTTGGTAAAAAAAAAGAAGAAGCTTTTTATAAGATTATTGGCTTGTAATTTTGTACATGCATGCAGGCCCCAGCAGAAAAGAGGCAGGTCTTTTGTAGCGAGCTCCAGCGGGTAGGAGCAGAAGGTGCAAAAGTCTTGCGAGAACTTGGAAAGAAAGTAGAGAAGATGGAAAAGCTAGGCCCTGGCGACATACTCAAAGATGTGCACGAGGCAGCGGAGCATTTACAGAAGAAGATAGACCAAAAATCGTACCTTCTGGTCAACTCAGAGAGGTGGGAAATTGGAAGACGGCCTAAAGAGCTAGAAGACGACCCTCAAAGGCTTTTGGATGCTAAGGAACATGATAATATGCAATTGGGTTTTAAGTCCTTAAGTGAAACTGTGCTTGACCTGAGGCCAGTTACAAAAGCATGCACACCTTGTGCACCACAAAGTGCTTCATCAGACAACATGTTTAGGGATCAAGCATCTTGGCCCTTGCCTCTCTCATTTGGTGGCCATGGAGTCATTAATGAAGATGATTGCAGAACATACGAAAGCGCAAGCGCCCTGTCCTTGGCCACATTTGCATCGCTTCTGATCGAGCTTGTTGCCCGGCTCCAAAATGTGGTTGACACCTTCCAAGAACTTGGGGAGAAAGCAGACTTTAAGGTGCCGGTTCTTAATGCACCGCCTACAAAGAAATCTGTGATTTGGCCATGGTAGCGGCAGATTTGGGGTTTCAGGTACAAAACTTGAGATGGGTTGGGTGTTTAATTCAAACTACTGGCTTCCATTTTCATCATCATATTCTTCCAATTACTGGTTGAAGCTTCTGAAAATCTTGTGGCATTCGATTGTGTTATTACTTCAACCTAATGGGAAACGTTATTGAAGTTGGGCTGAATGCTTATTTTATATAGCAGAAAATTCCAATCTTGAAAATATAAGATCCTAATTCCAAAACATGCATGCAGTTTGTTAACTATATTGAAAATTGCTCGTTAAGTTCCTCTGTTTAATACATTTGGTTTGTAAGTTTGGGTAATGCCTTGCATACATGATAATACTGGACGCACTGACAAAAATATGAGTCAAGTTTGATCAGATCATACACATCCAACACTCATCTATGAGGCAACATATCACAACCCACAATTCAAAATATCTAAGAATGCTTGCGCTTGGATTTCTTTTTGGAAGGTTCTCCAGATTCCGCAATATATGCTTCTGCATTTACATTCTCAGCCGAGTTTTGTCTTCCATACTCTTTTGCCTTTTTCTGCCAAACAACCAGCGGATGCAATTAACAAAAAAAAGGAAAGGTAGAAAGAAACCAAGAAGAGACCCATGTTTTTCTATTTGGATCAAAATGTGACCCTTCAGCCTGTCATGCCAATTTCAGAATGTATAATGGAATTCTATAGATCATTTCAATTTACCTTTAAAGATACGGCCATGGCAGCCAGGTCTTTGCCACCATCGTCAGATTTGGTATCCTGAACTGCAGGCTCCTGATTCAGAAAAAAGAAAAATTAGTAATAGCTTGTAGGAAGGACATAATTTAAAAAATCCAGGCTCCTGACTAGGAAGATATAATAAGAACCTCAAAGCACATGATACAAACAAAAGATAAATTTCTAGGTGGAACTCATATGTCCCTACCTTTGGAGGGATGAAAGCAGCTTCTCTTTTTCGCTTGTTTTCTGCAGTTTTTTCAGTCTGCTTCTCTTGCCTCTCTTGCCACTTCTTTGCTGATTTCACTTTGTCATTCAAAAAGTATTCTCCAGTTTGCAATTGTATGTCAATCTGAAAAAGGTTTTATAACATTGTAAGCACATATTATTCACATCTTTCAATTTGATTATAGAAAAACTCCTCATAAAGAGTGAGTAATCCAAGACTTTCAAGTAGAATGATAACAATCAAGGGAAAAGGAAGAAAACAAGTAATCCAAGACAAATCATTTTTTTTCACATACAAAACAAATCAATAAAACCTATATATAAAAAAATCTCTATATAAATTATCTGGCCCACTACAACCAATGATTCTAAAGAAAGTCTTCATTCAACGGAGATAAAAAAGAAACAGCCAAAATACATCCCACAACTAAAAAGGATTTTCCATTCAAATTTAAATTTACCTGGAAAATGAAGAACATCAGGAAAAAAGAATGGATATTTACATAGATACAAATCAGACCACAATCAAGAACTAAAATGGTAAAAATATCAACAAATTAGGCCTCTACCATTAACTATGACAAGGACTGCTGAGATTTTCATATTTTTAGGCAGATTACATGCTCCATCCATATAGACCAAACGTGATAAAAGCAGACACAACAGGACAAAGAATCCTTGCAGGAGGATAAAACAAACAAGGGTCTCGTAGCAATCACTCACCTTACTAGGTTGTGGAGGAGGTGGGTAAGGCGTATATGGTCTCTTCTCTTTACTCTTAACCTTGTTTTGGTTAATATTTTTCCTGGAGAGAGAGAGAGAGAGAGAGAGAGAGAGAGAGAGAGAGAGAGAGAGAGAGAGAGAGAATAGTTCAAAATAAAAGTATTACAATTTTATGCATGCACAGAATTACAAACAAATGAAACAAATGCCATACTTCTTAAACTTCGGAAGAAATCTATCCCAGCTCTCATGTGCCAGTGTTGGATCCTTTTCAAGTTCTTTCCTCACCATGAGAATCTGTTTACCAGGAGGGAAGAGATAAGAGGCACTTAAGAGAGACATTCATTTACAGATCTTCAGGTCAAAAACAGTAACTTTGTAAAGTGAAAGAGCAATATTGAAAAAATCACACAATACAACTATATTCACCTTGATATGAAATATGGGATGCATTACATTCTGCATGCAATCTTCCACAATCTTCCTGACTTGCTTTAATGGTTTAAATGAACCCATTGCAGAAACAGTGTTTCCCTATCCATTTACAAGAAAATTAAAAATCTTTAATCCATACTTTCACTTCAAATAAAAATGTGCAACATAGCAATCAAAATCACAAGGAATAGAACACATACTTGGATCAGAATATAACAGCCCGTCAGTATTTCAAGTGCCTGTATCCAAATTATAATGTAAGATTAGAGAAACAGCACAAAGATTTAAAGATTCACCTAATGGAATGTGTAATCAAAGATATTTGCATTATAATTTTTCTTTTTCTTTTTCTTGGGTGATAGTAGTCACTAAAACACGATATCTGAATCACTTTATGCACCTTTAAAGTGGACGAATTGGGCCCCATGAGACGTTGCCGCCGTTTAATAAATCGTTCCTGCACTCAATGGAAGAGATTGGAGCAAGTTGAAAAGTCAGTTCTGGCACATCTTAGCATTACAAAAGTTCCGCAGTCAGTACTTATTGTTGTAGCCAAGTCCTACCTCTTCCCTAGTAATAGAGGGGGTAGTATTGGGTAGGGATTGAACCCAAAGGGTATGGAGGAGTTTGAAGAAAGTGGAGGGGTACCTCCTATCTTGTAGCCCAGCTATTGTACCCAAATAAAGGGAAACATAGGTTTGAAAATCATCCGGAAGCAGCATTTGACATGTCAAAGCCACAACTCTACACTACAACTTAGAATTCTACACCACAATTTTATAATACAACTTAGTATTTGGCATCAAACTAGAAGGTCCTACATTAGAACTACATAGAAGGTTTCCAAAAAATAAAATAAAAGTAAAAACTGATAGGAGGTCAATGGCTTAGATCTGTTTTTAAGAAAATTGACAGTCCCCTGATGCAAATAAATGAAGGAAGTTGAAGCAATACACACCTTATTTCTCACCAAGTTACTAATCTTGATGATGTCACATTGCATTTCATCATTCAGTACTTTTATTGCCTGAAACCAAAAAGTTGAGAACTTGAATCAGAAAATTAACACAAAATAGCTCAGCCCTTAAATCAGTTCCATGAAGAAGAAAAAAAAGGAGTTTCCAATAGAAATTTCAGCATAAATATCATATATTATACGTAGTAATATTTCTACTGAGCTTTTCATTGAGATACAAATGCTATGACATAAAATATAAAGTATATTTTTACTGCTGATTCTGAAACCAATATAATAGCCTCAATAGAGAAAAGGAATTACATCGACTGAACTTATAAAGTATATAAGAATACAATCCATTTGAACTTATAGAAAAACTAATTCACAGAAAAAAAATACAATCACAATAAAGAAATCTGACTTTGTACCTGAGGAGCAGGAACACTTCTTGACAAAAGTTTGATAAGATCCCTAGCTTTGACAACAATATATGGGTCCTTAGTCTTTCTGGTTGTAGAGACTGTCATGGAACCCTCAACCTAACCACATTATAAATGCAACAATTTATTAGGTACTTCAAATCATACATGAGTTTGAACAAACAACAGTTATTGAGACATACCAGATTCAGTTCACATGAAATGCCATAGTCTTTCAAAGCAGATTTTACTATAGGCCAGGCTTCTTGCAAATATTTTTCTGCAAGGCAATGCAAATGCACCCCATCAAACGTGACCCAAAATCTCAAGCACTTTTCTCACGACTAAAACTTAAAAAGTAACAAATTTACATTTGTTTTCCCACAATTTCTAAGCAGCCAAACGCACAATGAAGGAAGAGGAACAAGAAGAAGAGAGCTGGTACCTCTATATTGAGGGAATAGCGTGGAGAATGAGGTGACTTCAAGCATGCCACCTTCGTTCCAAGAAGGGTCGAACTTCTCAATCTTCCAGCGGTCAATGTTTGGGTCGTCATCCCAAGGTTTTGGCTTGCGGTGCTTGCCCTTGTTCTTTTGCTTGGGCTCGACGCTGCCGTTTTCGCTGTTCTCCATCGTCGCTGTGTTGTGTTTTGCTTCGGTGTTTGAAACCCTAGACGTATAGAGAATGAACCAGTTAAAAACCCATGGGTCGGCCCGTTTTATCTACAACCAAGTAGTGACAAAAAAAAAAAAAGGGCCGTTATTTTGCTGGGAAAATACAACAATAAAATAAGCGTAGACATCTGATTTTACCCTCCAAAAAATAACATTATGTAGCAGGTTATTTTTGTGGCTTAAAATAATAACTTTTTAACCCAATTGTTTTCAATAATCTCTTTAATCCTTAATATAAGAAACACACTTATAGGGGCGTGGCTCCAATTCAGCCAACTATATATATCCTTGTTTTTTTTATATGATTACAATTTTTTATTTTATGGAGTGTAAAGATAAGACACGAATTTTAGATATTATAAAGAGATGTATCACTAGATTTAGAGCTAATTAAGTTATGTATGATTATAACTTCATAATTTTCTATCTATTTTCTCCTTGAATTGAAATTGAAATGCATATATGAGCTTAGTCAAATTAGCTAGAGTGGATGTGCTCCACATTATGCACCCGAGTTCGAATCCTCCTCTCATTAGTTTATATTATATTAAATTAGAATATTGCCAATAAAAAAAAATTGAAATTGAAATCGATAGAGTTGATTGGTGAAAATTTCAGAACAAATTAATACAGTTTTGTTCAATGGATTGAATTTTGGTATGGATGGTTGATTTTGCTGATATACTTTTGTTATTAAAAATAAATAAATAATAAATAATAAAAAAAAAACCTTTTTGTCAATGATTGTTTAAAATAAATGAGCCTTTATAGATCATGTAACTGGCAATCATGAAAAATATAAACTTAACTATTTTTTTTTGGAGATTTTGGAAAAGCCCAAAGGAGAGAGAATTTTTAAAAGAAGCCAAAATGGACAAAATTGCCCTTATTTATTTTTGAATTTTCTAAAGAATCTTTTTATATTTGCATATTTTTGGTTTGAAAGTTGAGAAGTTTTTCTTTCTTTTTTGAAAGAGTTTTGATTTTTTTTTAAAAGTGAAAGTTTTTTAATAGGTAAAATTTAAATTTACTCTTTTTTTATAACAATATAAATGATTTTTTTCGTTTATCAAGTTATGGCTTGCACGGGCAGAAAGACTCTCCCCTTTTCGTATGGCCTTTCCAATATCTCACAGAAAATTCATGATCAAATCTTCATCTCTGCCCATCACCTGGCAAGATTAGGAAAAGGAGAGAGAAATAAGAAGAAAAAAAACATAAATAAATGTGGATATAACCACACAAAAAAATTATTTTAAAAAGGATATGGGATTCGTCAACTGTGTTGGAGTAAGCTGTAGATAGCGACACCCTCCTGCACATGATAAAACCCCCTGACGGTCGCTGCTTCCACCCACAGATGTCAATTCTAGAGCCAACCGGATCGTAACACGTGGAGGGCCTGAACCTGGACGGCTGCAGAGCATAAAAGCTTCACTCTCCTACCAGTCCCCAGTTTTTATCTGTTTTCCGTGCGTTCTATAACTTTCTCCACGTCTCTCGCACGGTCGCACCACCCATTCAACCACCTCTCAAGCTCCAAACTTTTTCAACTGCCCAAACTACCAAACGACCGAACGACCGAACGACACCGTCTTTCTAATACATAGTAATGCTTTATCCTTTTTTACGGTGATGCGTCAATGTCTCCTTGTACGAGTCAAGATCCCCCTCGTGTACTATTTGTTTCTCTGAAACTCTGAGTTTTTTCCTCTTTCAATCTCATATCTGTCTGTGTCGAATAAATGGCGGCCAAAATTGGTTCCTTTAGGCACAGTTTTGCCGAGAGAAGCAAGGAGAGGCTGCTATCGAGAAAAGGGTACTCGGATTTTGGCCTCAACAGCTCTGAAACCGGCGATGATCATGTTAAATGTGGATGTTTTCGAGCAGTTTCTGATGGATTTAACAATTTCTGTAAGAGTTTTCAGGATACTTTTATCAAATTGTATCAAATGGGTCACTCGGATCCTCGAAAAGCTGTCTTTGCTGCCAAGATGGGGACGTCACTGTCAATTGTATCGCTGCTCATATTTTTCAAGGAGCCCCTTAAAGATGTTAGCCAGTATTCCATCTGGGCAATTCTCACAGTTGTTGTCGTCTTTGAATTCAGCGTAGGTATTAGTTCTTGTCATCATGCTTATCAGCTTATGTTTGTCTAATTCAGTTTTCAAGTTACAGAAAAAAGCAATAGTATCAAACAAAGTTGATCCCTTTTTCGTTTGTTTGTGTGCTTAATGGAAAGTTTATTGTCATTTTGTTGTTAAAGGTGCAACCCTGAACAAAGGTTTTAATCGTGCTTTGGGGACGTTTTCGGCTGGAGGGCTTGCTTTGGGTATCGCAGAAGTATCTGTATGGGCAGGAGATCTCCAGGAGGTTGTTATTGTAATCAGTGTTTTCATAGCAGGTATTAAGTTAGTTGATATTGCTCAATATCAGTAGAGAAATTTTGACCTTTTTTTTGGTTCTTTACTATTTGGCACCTTGCAGGTTTTCTTTGTTTATGATAAATCCTGTCTCTGAATTGACTGTTGGGTTTTGTGGTATTAGGTTTTTGTGCTAGTTATGCCAAGCTTTATCCGCCAATGAAGTCTTATGAATACGGATTTCGGGTATTCTTGTTGACTTATTGTATCGTCCTGGTGTCTGGGACTTCATCATTCGTCCAAACAGCAATTTATCGATTATTGCTTATTGGAGTCGGTGCTGGCATATGTTTGGGTGTAAATATACTCATATACCCCATCTGGGCAGGGGAGGATCTCCATAAGCTGGTGGTTAAAAACTTTAGGGGTGTTGCTGTTTCTTTGGAAGGTCGGTTCATTTTTGTCTTTAATTTTGATTGTCTCCTGGAGATATCTGCCAAAAATGACATAATGTTGAGTATATCTTGATTTATACTCAATTGCAGTTACGAGATTGATCTTGAGGTGTCATGTTTTGTTCTGTTATAGGTTGTGTTAATGGATATCTGCAATGTGTTGAATATGAGAGAGTTCCTTCAAAGATTCTCACTTACCAAGCTTCTGATGACCCATTGTATAGTGGCTATAGATCGGCTGTGCAATCTTCAAGCCAAGAGGAATCCCTGGTGTGCTGATATTACAATTCTGCTTCTATTCTTCAAAATTTGAACCGAATAAGGTCAGGAATTATTGATTGAACTTACTCAAATTTAACACTGTTTATGCAGTTGGACTTTGCAATATGGGAGCCACCGCATGGCCCTTATAAGTCATTCAATTATCCCTGGAGACACTATGTCAAAGTTGGTGGTTCACTTAGGCATTGTGCATTCATGGTCATGGCAATGCACGGATGCATACTCTCAGAAATACAGGTAAATATTTCTCTTTCCTTTTTACTGTGGCTTTGCTGAATGTATATACCAGAAGAAGAAAAATGTCGACATTAAATTCTGAATCTCCATATATGAGTCCAGGAGGTGGATCTTATGGTTCATACTGTTCATTTGAAAATAAAATGAGCTTATGATTATTGTAACATTAAATCTCGAACTTGGTTTTACTTGATTTGCACTGTTCCCTCAAAATAATTTTGATTTGTCATGCCAATTACACTACTCAAGAAGAAGGGATTCAAAAATTTTTGTTTTGGCTTTGCATAGAATAGCCTTACATCCCATTTCTCTGTTTGCAAAGACAAGAAAAGATTCTGAACCTGCAACAACAGGTCCTTATAGTTGTTTAAGATTCTAAGAGCACAGATTTCTTCTTAATCCTGTGTTTCTTAGGTTACCAGTCCATAACTTATGATCCCCTTTTCCAGGCCTATCCGTTTTCATAATCAGGTTTCGTGCATTTGTTTCTGTAGGCACCACCAGAAAAGAGACAGGTTTTTGGCATGGAGCTTCAGAGAGTTGGTAATGAAGGTGCTAAAGTACTTCGTGAGCTAGGAAGCAAAGTGGAAAAGATGGAAAAACTGAGTCCAAAAGACATACTTTTTGAAGTGCATGAAGCAGCAGAAGCGTTGCAGATGAAGATAGACGAAAAGTCATACCTTCTTGTCAATTCAGAAAGATGGGCACCTGAAATACGGCCCAAGGAATATGAAGAACCTCAGCATTTTGTTGATAGAGAGAATGAAAATAAGCAGGTGGTGATTGACTCTCTCAGTGAATTCTGGGATCCTCAGAATCCTAGCGGCGGTGCAGATCCTTCCATGCGACAATGGATATCCTCGGAAAGCTTGTTAAAAAACCCAGTTTCATGGCCGCGCCTTTCGTTTAATGCCCATGTTGTGCAACAGGAACCAGAAGAATCAAAAGTTTATGAAAGCGCCAGCTCCTTATCTTTGGCAACGTTTGCATCACTTCTGATTGAGTTTGTGGCTAGGCTTCAGAATCTCGTGGATGAATTTAAAGAGCTCAGTGAGAAAGCCAAGTTTAAGGATCCTGTGGACCCGTTTGAAGTCAAAGACGAGGTGGTTGGGTTTTGGACCAGACTATTAAGGTGGTTGCGGTTGAAGAATTAAGAGTGTGTTTTTCAGTTGGCTAGATATGTGTTATAATTTTGATCCAAGAATTTGGAGGTCATCATCACTGGTGGTAACTCAAACGAGTTGACAAAGTGATTTCGGTTTAGCTCTACAGATGTATTGAAAATGATGTACAAAGGCAGGGAGTGAGGTTCTCTGTTTTGAACTCTTGATTTGATGCCCTTTGATGCAACCCATGTCCGGTTCATTATGAGCAATTGATGGAGAAGGAAACGAAATTTGGATCCGTTTCAAGCATAAAAATGCATATGCCTTATTTGTCTCATTGTCATAGGCTATCATAGTATCATGTAGTTGTGTATAATAAGCCATGAATAAAGCCTTTTTTTTTTCTTTTTTTTTTGGAGTAGCCCGAAGCCGATAAATGTGAAAATAACAATATGCTCGACTGAAACTTCTCCACCTCCGCTCCCATTGTAGTTTAGACTATCGCTTGTACTCAAGAAAGAGTTCCAACCTCTCCACCTCCCCTTCTCCTTATCTCCCCTGAAAAAAAATGAAGAGTAATTTTTTAAGTTCCAAGCAATTGATAAGACGTAAGAAGATAATATTAAAAAGCATTTCTTCTTCTTAGTGTTAGGGTCACACCATCACACAACACTAATCTAAGTTTTATGATATAGGTGGACTTGATATTTTGTGGATCTAGAGTACAATATTAATAAATAGATACATATTATTATAATATGAATGAATGTCAAATGATTTATCGTGAATATGATTATAGATCGATGATTTATTAGTATATGCCATTTATATATTACTTATTATTACTTTGCAATTGAAAAACACTTTCAAGTCTCTAAAAGCAATAATAATAACCAACCAAGAAAAAATATAGCAAAACAAGAAAAAAGAAAAACACGAACCAAGAAAGGGAACAGAAGAAGCATTAAAACACATCACTATTGGGCTAGGGCTTGTGAAGCCCCAATACAAGTTCTGTTCCTCAGCTCTAAATTGAAGACGCCCAAAGGCTAACAGCTAGCTTCTGTACACATGGGCCTAAAAACAAAAGGAACATAATACGATAGTTTCTCGACTCTCTCCTCCTCTCTCTCTCTCTCTCTCTCTCTCTCTCTCTCTAACAGATTGTCGAATCAAGCGGCGGGAGGGCACTGAGATCGGTAGACCGTTTTCGCTTATAGTTTCATCGATTCTCTTAGTAATGCAACATTTT
>NC_034009.1:29935440-30024056 GCF_000346465.2 Prunus persica | reverse complement strand
TTTCCTTTTAGAAAGGCAAACTTTTTAAAAATTTCTTTTTTCAACCAATGGGGGAAACTTGATTTTTGGCTTCTTTTTTTTTTCCGGGGAACCAAGGAAAAGTAAACCCCCCCCCCCCCCCCCCCCCCCAAAAAAAAAGAATTAATTAATTTATGTTTTCCTTTCCCGGAAATGAAGAGTAATTCAGCTGAAGCAATGTCTTACTATATCGCTCGCACGCACGCACGCTTGTTCATTTTTAATTGTTATTATTTCCTTGGTCATAAAATAAGTACGCAGTTGTTGATTCATTTTTCTCATTTGGAATTTTAGTAGCTAAACAGAACCCTAGAGTTACTGATTCTGGAATCTCAGAATTCATCGTCGTGTTTTTCAGTTTCTTTTAAACGTTTTTGTTATTTTCTGGATTTGAATTCTAGGGTTTGATTTAGATCTCGCGGTGTTGATCTGATGCTTTTCTCAATTATGCTCCACTGAATACCTTGGGAATCATAGGAATCGAAGTAAAGAATTGAAACCGAAATGAGAATATAGTGGTTCTGTTAATTATTGTAAGATTATGCATTTTTTCTAGTTTCGCAGTTCCTGTGAACCCTGGGTGGGTGGTCATATAGACCGTTGGTTATATCTGCAAATTTTGCTTACTTTAAAATACTATTAGTTATAGTTACTTATTATTTAGAAACGCATTTGCATATGCCCATTTATTTGTTGGTTGGTATTTATTGTTATTTAATTATGAAGGTAACTTATTGTTTTACATATATAATTTGGTAGCTGCATTGATGGGTCTTAATACATATCATTTACTTGTAGTACTTATGTTATTTTCTTTTGGTGTTTGAAGGTTCTCAAAAAACTTTGATTTACAATGTCTATGGTTGACGAACCGCTATACCCAATAGCCGTTCTCATAGACGAGCTGAAAAATGACGACATCCAGCTACGGTTGAACTCAATCCGTAGGCTATCTACCATTGCACGTGCTCTTGGGGAAGAACGAACCCGTAAGGAGTTAATCCCCTTTCTGAGCGAAAACAATGATGACGATGATGAGGTACTTCTTGCAATGGCAGAAGAGTTGGGGGTCTTCATTCCATATGTTGGGGGAGTGGAGCATGCACATGTTTTGCTCCCACCCTTGGAAACCCTTTGCACTGTTGAGGAAACCTGTGTGAGGGACAAGGCTGTGGAGTCATTATGTAGGATTGGGTCTCAGATGAGGGAGGGTGATTTAGTGAACTGGTTTATTCCTCTTGTGAAGGTTAGATAACTTATTTCCTTCTATGTTCAAAATTTTATTTAGTTTTTAACGTTCGATGCCTTGTTCTAGTTCTAACCTCTATTTCCACGTGCCTAACCACTGGGCTAGCCCTCAAATTATTTATGGAGAGGCATGCCTTTTATATCTTTAAATCTATGACATGAAAACATCAATTCATCAGTGTCCTGCACATGTCTATGTGCATTCATTACAATGTTCTGTAGTTTTCAATCCTTTCACCCTCAGCAAATCCTTTGTTCAATGCGTATTGTATGTTTTTTTTCATCAGAGGTTGGCAGCTGGTGAATGGTTTACAGCTCGAGTATCTGCATGTGGGCTTTTTCATATTGCCTACCCTAGTGCACCAGAGACATTGAAGACGGAACTGCGGTCAATTTACAGTCAGTTGTGTCAAGATGACATGCCTATGGTTAGAAGGTCTGCTGCAACAAACCTGGGGAAATTTGCAGCAACTGTCGAACCTGCTCATCTGAAGACTGATATCATGTCCATATTTGAGGATCTTACACAAGATGGTAATTTAATGCTCACCTTGTTTTCTCGCCATCTATATTTTGTAATTCTATTAATTTGGTTAGAGTGTTTGGTCTGTACTTTAAGAAGTTGGGTGTTATTATTTCTGTGTCTTCACATTCTCAGTTTTGTAAATCTATCAATTTGGTTAGAGTGTTTTGTCTGTACTTTAAGAAGTTGGGTTTTATTATTTCTGTGCCTTCACATTCTCATTGTCTCTTCGAGTTCAAAGTTGGAGTTCTCACAATTTTTTTCATCTCAGATCAAGATTCTGTTCGACTATTGGCTGTTGAGGGCTGTGCTGCTCTTGGAAAGTTGTTGGAGCCCCAAGACTGTGTTGCACATATCCTCCCTGTTATTGTTAACTTCTCTCAGGTAAACCTATTATTTGGAATGTCAAGTTTTGGTTTCTGAATATTTTGTGCAGGTTTATGCCCAGAATTTGCTACTTTTATATTGCTAGCATGGTTTTCATGGTTATATTCATCCTATTTTGTCATAAAAAGGCTGAATGGATGGTTAAGGCATGTGTTTGGAAGCTGTTGGTCATGACACTGGAGTGTCACTGACAGTTTTGTGTAACCAAAAATACATCAATGAATTTTGTGTATCTTGACATTTTTTCTTATCTCTGAACAGGATAAGTCTTGGCGTGTGCGTTACATGGTTGCAAATCAACTATATGAGCTTTGTGAAGCTGTGGGGCCTGAGCCTACAAGGTATTTATTGTCATACTGCAGCCATGTGATAAAGATAGTGGAGATCAGTTATTTGACCAGACATTTGTCTGGCCAATTTTTGTTTAGCTAAGTCACACTTCCCATCTGTAGGGGCTTATTTATGGCCTTTGATTTTTTTTTTTTTTTCCTTTTGAAATATTTGATATATGGTGGTTGTATTTGAAGGACGGACTTGGTTCCTGCTTATGTGCGGTTGCTTCGAGATAATGAGGCTGAAGTACGTATAGCAGCTGCTGGCAAAGTTACTAAGTTTTGTCGGATTTTAAGCCCAGAACTTGCAATTCAGCATATTCTTCCATGTGTGAAGGTATGCATGCTTTAATGAAAAGTTTTTCCTTCCTTGGTGCTGTTTGCTGTTGGCTCCAATTTATACTTTCTTTTGTATTAGCTATTCAATACTTCTGAATGACCTTTGCAGGAGCTGTCATCAGATTCTTCCCAACATGTCCGGTCTGCTTTGGCTTCAGTTATAATGGGAATGGCTCTTGTATTAGGAAAGGTGAGAATGTCATGTGGTTAGTGCAGTTATTGTTTCCAGGGAAGAACTCCATTATTGATCATTACATACAATAATGGCGGTATATCGGATTGGATTTTTTTTCAATTAAAAAAGAGTTTGACAAATCAATGAACTGGAGCTGATATGAGGTGTATATGTCTTTTACATTAAATGAATCTTTTTGATTGGATGGTTGGTGGAGCTGAATATGTGTTGGATAGTCCATACATCTGTGAAGAAGTTGGGAAGTAAAAAAAGAAGAGACGTGTATCTGGTCCATATGTCAAATTTAAATTCGGCTAACTAAATGGTATGAGTCAATGAATCTCAAATTACATTCTTTTCAAATTAAATGACATTGTGGAAGATTGACTCTGAAGTCTGCATGCCGAGGAGGGCTACTTGACGTAAACATATAAAACCGTTTCTCAGGTTTTTGTTGTACATCGCATAGATTTGGCCTGCAAATTACCCCCTGAGATAGATGGAGTGTTCTTTCTGGCTTTTGTTTTTTGTTTGTTTTTTCTTTCTTTCTGGTTTGTGCTTGGATGAGATAGTCAATTGGTTTAGTCTCAATCCCGCAATCAATCTTTCAATCTTATGATAGCGTTGTCTGATTAATTGCATTACTTGCATGCATCTCATTACGCAGGATGCTACAATTGAGCAGCTCCTTCCCATTTTTCTTTCGCTTCTGAAGGATGAATTTCCGGATGTGCGCCTTAATATCATTAGCAAGCTTGATCAAGTGAATCAGGTCAGTTCAGGACTGAGAAAGTAAATGCCGGTGCTAAATACATTATATTCTCAATTTCCCCCCGTGTCTCCTTTTGATGATTCTTTACATGCTTTTAAACACAATGTTTTCAGACCTTACTCTTTGGGCCTTTTTGGCCGTTCCCTATCAAAAGACGAATGGCTAGACCTTTTTAAGAGAATGCTCAAGCATGTTATTCTTGCAGGTTATTGGAATCGATTTGCTATCTCAATCCTTATTACCAGCCATAGTTGAGCTTGCGGAGGATAGACATTGGAGGGTTCGGCTTGCAATAATAGAGTACATACCTCTGTTGGCAAGTCAGCTAGGTGTAGGGTTCTTTGATGATAAGCTTGGTGCCCTTTGCATGCAGTGGCTACAGGATAAGGTTAGTGTATTCCTACCTTTCAAATACATGTCAGTTCATGATAAGCCTTGGAGGGAAGTTAAATTGTTCGTTTTTTCCCTTCAAGCTCGCATCTGTATCAAGTTTTATCAACTCCCTACCCACCTCATCTCTCTCTCTCTCTCTCTCTCTCTCTCCACCAAAAAAAAAAATTTAAGAAGGAAAAAAGGAAAAAAGGAGAAAGAACTTGTATATGTGCATTAGTGATTTTTGATTTTTTGATTTTTAAAAGCATTAGTAATTTCGATCTAATCTTGGTACATATTTCTCTGTTGCAAGTTTTTCTGTCTAATTATCATATTTGGAATCTATTGCAGGTCTACTCAATTCGTGATGCTGCTGCTAACAATTTGAAACGTCTTGCAGAAGAGTTTGGCCCAGAATGGGCAATGCAGCATATTATTCCACAGGTTTGTTTATTTTCTGGTACCCTACCACATTTTTGACTTTGCAGCTTTCTGCTCTTCTAGTTTTAAGTTGTGTATCTTATCTTTATACTCTACTCCTTAAAAGAACTGGGAATTTACGTCATTTGGGCAGGTTCTGGAGATGATTGACAATCCACACTATTTGTATCGAATGACAATTCTACGTGCAGTCTGCCTCCTTGCCCCGGTTATGGGTTCAGAAATCACATGTTCAAAACTGCTGCCAGTGGTTGTCAATGCATCAAAGGACAGGTATATATAATCCATGAACTGTGCGTACCAAATATTAGAGATATGATTTAGCAGCTATTCTGTTTGCTGGCCTGAATTATTATGTTTCCCCTTCAGAGTTCCCAACATCAAATTTAATGTGGCAAAGGTGCTGCAGTCCCTTATCCCCATAGTTGATCAGTCTGTGAGTATCTACACCTGAATCTTGACAATTTCATTTCTGAATGTTTTCTGTAATTTGTTATTCCAATGTTCAATTTATGTTTCTTCTTACTGGGGCATGAAAATTGCTGTGATCCAGGTGGTGGAGAAGACAATTCGGCCCTCTTTGGTTGAGCTGAGTGAGGACCCAGATGTTGATGTCCGATTTTTCGCTAACCAGGCACTTCAGGCAATTGATCATGTCATGATGTCCAGCTAGCCAGGATTCTTTACACTCTAGGAGATGTTGATTGCATATGTTTAAAACGAAGGCATCATTTCTGCATATCATCAGAGTAGTTTATATGTTCTTTGCTGGAGCGTCTAAGTGTGCTAGTATTTTGTGCCTAACGTCTGAGTAAGTGTGCTAGTATTTTGTGCCTAACATGCGGGACCGTTTTGAGTTGCCTAAGTTTATGAAATATTTAGTTCCCGTCGTATATTGGGAAAATGTGTAATATTAGCTTCCAGATTTTCTTTGTACTCTTCCGCAAATTGTTTCTTGTCTTCATCGGTCTTCATCGGTAGGAAGATAAATATTGTCTTAGAATTGAATTGAAGAACCGTATTATTTTGTTGGTGAATATATTCCTTTTTTTTTTCTTCCTAATATTTAATATTTGTTGATGCTTTCAAAACGAGATTGGGTACTTTCAAATCTCCGTTCATCTCCGTTAAAGAGAAAAACTTACTATTCTTTGTTTCATGTTACTTTTTCTATATCATGTTATGAGAGACAGAGAGTTAGGTGTACGAAACATGTGATGTAGAAGTTTTGCTCGTCGGTTAGATTGATATTTGAAGCTTTTCCCAGTATCATTATTGATAGAAAATAATTTTAATTTGTGAATTATAATTGGATTCGCTTTAAGTTGATTGTCAAAACACAATTACGAATTTGCAATGATAGAAGCGAACCAAATAGGACGAGGACAATACCTGTTTATTTCATGTTGAGGATTTGATGAGGGATGCATTTTTTGGGTGGTGGCAGTCTAAGCTGCCAACCCACGTGAAAAGGATCCCAGTTTGGTGGGCATTTTCGAGAGAGAGAGAAGAGAGAGAGAGAGAGAGAGAGAGAGAGAGAGAGAGAGAGGCCAAATGGTGGCACTTGTCTTGTGTTTAATTCCTCCACGGCTCTCCATGATGCAGACGTAAATGGAATATTATGTCTTCTCACCAATACAATACAAAACAAAATTATAGTGTTGCTAGCATTCCCCCCATCCCAGTTGCCATCAACCTTTTCTCTTCTCTCTCTCTCTCCAACAACAGCCCACCACCTTGTCAACGTCCACGCCCCAGCCACTTTCCCCACCCACACCTCAAGACCCCGATTCCCTAAGCCAAAACCCACCACCCCACCCCGATTCTCTCTCTCTCTCTCTCTCTCTCTCTCAAAGAACAACCCATACCCACAACCAACTCCCAGCAACATCTCCCAAGATCTTCCACCCGACTACACTACCCCATGCCGTTTTTCTTTACAAGTTTTTATTTTTTCAAACGTTATGTTTTAATATTTTTAAGTTAATTTCAAAAAGGTTTACAGGTTTTTTAAAAACCAAGATAGACACATGCGATATGTAATGAATTGATCAGAGACAGCCGTAAAAGTTAAATATGGGGGTTGAAGCATTTGCAACCTATACGACCGATGGTTCGCACCTGGTGCCCCCCCAACCACCAAATGAAAGCTTCGTTTTACTGCATATATCTAATTAGCTAGCTGCTGGGTTGGGTTGGGTGCACATGCAAATGCGCATATGATGGCAGTCTTATAAATACTGCCATAAAACAAGTCCAGCTCTCCATGCATGATCTTCACGATATGGAAGTAGCAGAAGAAAAAGTAGGAGAACGAAAGAGAAATATGCCATTGCCATCCAAAACTCAGGTATTTCATAGACATATGATGTGTTATGTGTACTGTATAATTAATTACTAATATAGTATTGTCTCTGCGCTAGCTATATGATTAACTACCTTCTTCTAGCATTGAACCTAAAGAACATACATTATTTGTTTCTGCAGAAAAGGATTGGGCAGTAATTTCATGTGGAACACTCATTTGAGCAAGAATGCATCACTAATTTTAATAGACGGAGGGCACCATCTGCAGCCCCATGAAGAAACCTCAACCACGAACCTTCACGAGGGGCCGTCGTGGGAGACGAGAGGGCATGTATGGCCTTCGTCAATCACTTATACACTTACACTTTCAAGCTTAAGGACGACAATATTATATAATTTGTTTTCATCAGAATATACAGGTTTTGGCGACCAAGTATGTATGTATGAGTAAGATCCCTCAGCTAGCTATAGGGTGACTTCATAAGCTCATGCTAAGAACGCATACCAATTGATACTTCAATTAAAATAGGTCATTTTACAGATTGTATGAGAAATATTTCATTTCCTTTTCTGGTTGTAACCAAAACATTACAAGGGATCGATATTTTCCTAATTTGCGCATTACCATTACCATTTGAGAATCATCATGAGTTAATTTTTCAGTACTCCATGTATGAGCATTAACATTATGAAAAGGACAAGACCAGACCCCAAACATAAGAACAAGAAAGAATACGTACATGATGATAGGAACGATACGAAGCCCTTCTCCTAGTACGGACTGATTTAGATGACAGCTAGCTAGTAATGATCTGGTTTCTCTGTCTTTTCCCAACGTTTAACACAATTCATTCTGATAAGAAGAAGAAAAAAAAATGTAAAAAGCTTTTACACAAATTATTAATTGCCCTTCGATTTCCTTCCACGGCTAGGAGAGAGAGAGTTATATACATATATGCTACTAATTATAATTAACAAAGGCCTTAATATGAGTTATCATTTCTTGGGATCGAGTTTTCGAGAGCTGAGACTTATCTAGAACCTGAAATGCATGCCCAACACCTTTGTACACCACACACTCCACCTTCATCTTACCAGCTCTGTTGCTGTTATGATCCAATGCACAACAAAACTCTAAGTTTCTATCTTTCAATATATCCATCTCTGAAATGCAAACCATGGTAGCCCAAACAGCCCTTAGAGAGCTAGCCCTCTTCAAAGGGTTGCACCATGGATGGTCGCGATTAGCGCCACATGGCAGCGCCAATCGCCAGTAAGTATCAGAAGCTGCCAAGCTCAAAGCAGACCTAGGTTGCTTCACCATATTGTACTTCTCAGAACTTGTTCTTGCCTCTCCCCCAAAAAATGGTTGCAGCAAAATTGTACCCTTGATAGTTAAAGGCTTAATTAAGCTTGAAATAATAATTTGTTCATCACAAGGACCGTCAGAAATAATATTGCAAAGTCTTGTGGCCACATTATGGGCTATATTGGCACCCGCACTGTCCCCCACTAGGAAAATTCTAGAAAAGTCACACTGCCTTGACCACCATTTATTATTAGCCCCGCGTTGACTTAGAGCTTGTTGCTTTAGCCACAAAAGGGCCTTCAACCCATCTTCATACGCTGCTGGGAGAGGGTGCTCAGGGACCAGTCGATAATTCACAGACATGATTAAGCAACCGGCTTTGGCTGCTAGCTTTGCTAAGAATTCATGGTAACAACTCCATGCGGCTGAGCCAACACAAAACCCACCTCCATGGAAATAGACTAGAAAAGGGAGCTTGTTGTCATTTCCATGGCATTTGGGAACATAGAAACGTGACCAAATGTTTGTGAACTTGTCAATGACCACGTCCCTGGATGTCACGCCTAGCTCGGGAGGCACTGCGGTTGCGACACATGGAACAATATGGGGTCTCTCCACATGTCCATCTTTGTACACTTTAATAAGCCCTTCAATTTCCTCAATCACATTCCCATGTTGTTGGTCATGCTCATGAGGGTTGGTTTTTGGGTTGAAACTTGGATCTAAGGTGATAGCAGCCATTAATCTCTTTGCTCTCAAATGAAGAATGTGAATGAAAACTTCGGAGAGATAGCACAAAACTTTGAATAGAGTTTTGGGCAACTAAGGAAACGTTTGTGGCTCTGCGTTCCTTAAATAGATGATGAAAATGCGAAAATGATAAGGCAAGGAAACCTAAAGTTGGGGTAGCCAAAGAGAGGAAGAGAGATCAACCCATCTTATCCTGCCAAGTGGGCAATTGGGTCACTGCCACATGTCTTCACGTGGATCTAGTGTAGTATAGGGGCCACGGGAGTGCCCTTTGGTAACCCAGTTGATTAACTAAATTGTCAGATTAATCAAGTACTAATTTTCTTCAGTCGGTAAGTCATAAGTGTAAATCGTAATGTGACCTACCCATTAATCAGATGCATATTAAAATTAATTAGTTGGGTTTAATTCAAATCAATGAGAATAATTTTCACATAGAAATCATATGGTTGACCTTTGACTATAATTACACCATTATGTTTTCTTATACGGCTGGGCTTGGAAGCAGCTTTTCCTTTTAGAATATGTGCATGACATTGTTAGACATTTTAAAGCGACAATGGTACAGCATTAGGGACTTGAGTGGAATCAAAGCACTAGCTAGCTAGAGGGACCTCACTTTTCGTTGCCTCCCAATACCATCTTTTCAACGGCATTATTTTTAGGGACGTTATGCTTCCACCAAGGCAAAAGTAGAACCAGAGCATTATTAATCTTGAAAATTATCTCCTCCCATTTCCATATATGTTAGAAGCCCCCTCCCCCCTGTGTTTCAGGACGTCCATGGAACATGCACCTTGTGTAAGTCATCAGTGGATTTTTCCATGGTCAAAGGCTTTTGGCTTATCAAATGTCACATAAATTTTTATTATGAGACCCACTTTGAAAAGGATCTTAATGGGAAATATCTGAAGAATATGGTACATGTATGTTGTCAGTTTTTACAAACAAACAAGGAGCATCAGTTGAGGATAAGAGAATAATTGTACTACCTGGCTGATTGTTCTTGATCGTGCTATTGTACCTTCCTACCACCTAATATGTCACACCAAAATTTGTACAATATTCCTTATCAAAACAGGAATTAGTAATGTTGAGTTGAGAATACTCCGTTTGAGAGTAATGGTACAAACACCAATTCTTTTAATAATTTGTTGTTTATCAAACCGATAATGACATAGGAATTCATGTCATGTTACAAATTCTATATTTCAAAGCGAATATCATTGAGAAAATAATTGGCAAAATTAAACACAAATAAATTACTGTTACAAATTACATTAACAGTATAACAATTGGCCTTGAATCACAATTTGCTGTGGGTCTAGTTAACGCGTCATGCCAGTCTGAAGCTGTGGAGGCAATGGCGATGGCGATGCCATTGTTGCAGCCAGTCGTTTCTGCCTTTCGACGTTGCCATGCCAACCTATGGACATGTCAAAGCCCTGGTTCTGAAGCTGCCTATACTCTTGGCACAAAGCACATTCCTCGCAGCAAAAATGGACGCAACAATCTGTGCAGGGCCTCTCCTCCAACAAATATTGCCCTCTCAGTTTGGATCGATAGAAGCACGAATACAAGCACGAGCAACCCACCAAGCACAGCATCAAACTGTAAATAGTCCCGCTTACTCCACAAGCTGCATGCATATCCATATTTAAATTGGATCATATGCATGCAAATTGCAACAAACACATAAATTTATTTATATTTCATGGTATGATAGAGATATATATAATTAATAAAGGAAAATAAAAACTTACAAGTTGATCCCCTGTCCACAATTTCTGCAATGCGTCCAAATGTCACACACGGACACCAACACGTCAAGCAACCTATACACAGAAAGAATTGATAAACCATTATCACTGACAAACATCCGCTAAAGTTTTAATTTAGCGGTGAAAGATAAAAATGCGACATGGCACTTACAACTGCTAACATCTTCACAACAGTTGCAGAGCCCAGTGGACCAAGGCACTGGGGAATGAGGAGTATTATTGCTGATCATGAGCGGATCAACCGGAATGCCGGTGGCTGTGAGAGGAGGCGCTGACGGCGGGGCCGGTCTGTCCGGAGTGACAGATTCTTTCTGTAACTCAGCCATGCCCATATGCTCTTAAAGATCGATGATCTCCACATATATATAAATACTATATATATATACATGTGCGTGTGCGTGTGGATCAAAGAGATATATAGTTTCATAATTAATCAACGTGCCTCTTCGTAATAAACCGTTAATGGATGAAGGGATATGTAACAACCTCCAAACAGAATTAAGCCTTCTGTAAGAACCGTATTGCCCAGATAAACATCTCAACTTGGAACAAGTCATCTAAAACAATTTTTTTAAGCGTGACATTTTCCTGGTACATACATACATAGCACAACCTCTCTCTTAATGGTACCATCCTTCCTCGTCGACCAAATTAATCTATGTTTCATTTCCATTAACGTCTTTTACTACACTATTGAAATTTGGACTGGATCTACTTGGTAACGTGGCGAGGTGAGGTGAGTTCAGACTTCTGACCTTTGATATGATATAATATCTCTAACCTTCGCACTAGTTTCGTATCTTTTTCGTGTTAGAATGATTCACCTTTCATTTTGATAATTTATTTCGAATGATCAAGAAGAATGAAGCATAATAATTTCCACGAAATGAATCCCCTTGTAATACGGTGTAGTACGTAGGGCTCTTCGTAGTGATATTTTTTCTTATAAATATGTAGTGCCATAGTATATAGATAGGTCATCGGCCATTCAAGAATTTGTTTTTCTGGCTGTAACAATGGCTGCATATAACTCCAATTCCAAATTGGCTCAACCTGAAAAGCAACTTCCTCAAGGGCAATGGTCCACTGGCCTTTTCGATTGTTTGGACGATCGTTCTAATTGTACAAATTTTCCTACCATGGATAAATTCTCCTACTTCTTTTTCTTTTCGTTTTGCTTCTTCGTGACTGACATTTCTTCTTCATATTTCATTTTTTTGAAGGTCTTCTCACTTGTTTTTGTCCATGCGTCACCCTTGGGCGGATTGCGGAGATTGTTGACAGAGGGACTACATGTAATTAATTCTAATATATATATATATATATATATATATATATATATATAAAACCCTTACTCAATATGTCAATTGTTCATTAAAATGTTTGAGTAAAAATAGTGACTAATGAAGTAAAATATATATACTTGGCATGCAGCTCGTGGGATGGCTAGCCTCAACGCCTACGCAATGGGGTCTATAGGTTGTGGGTGGCTATATTCTGGAAAATATCGAGCCAAGTTGAGAGCAATGTTTTCACTACCAGAAGAACCATGCGGTGATTTTGTGCTCCATGGCTGCTGCTGTGTCTTTTCTATTTGTCAGGAGTACAGAGAACTCAAAAATCATGGAATCGATCCCTCCATAGGTAACTCACAACTCACAACTCACAACCCTATTTAAATTAAGAAATTGATATATGGGCTCAGAACAACCTTATCTTTTTCAAATTTTAAAAAGAGTTTCCGAGTATTTGGGCTTGGACCCTCCTTACTTGTTGGGCCTACAAAAACTAATCACAGGCCCAAATAAACACTGGGAGCGGCTGATTTCGATTAGGTTCAAATTCGTGCCCCATCAATCATGGTGTGCTGTGCAAATAGGAAAACACAATTTTTTTTTATTTTTTATTTTTTTCTGGGTGTCAAATTTTCCACATTTAAAAATGATCATGAATCTTATTGTTGTGCATGGTTGTTTTCAAGGGTGGCAAGCCAACGTTGAGAAGTGGAACCGGGAAGGGATCAAGCCTCCGAATGTCGAATCGGGCATGAATCGTTAAGTTACTGTCGTCTTATGTTAAAAATTTATTATGAGTTTGGTTTAAGGTTTGCTTATCAGATTGATTGTTTGCGAGTATGTATTTATGTTCATTCTCATTATGTGACCGCCAAAAACTTTCGTACATGTATTATTATTATATATGTATTTAATTTCTGTGCTTGGTTGCCCTTTTTTGTTACTTTATGCGTCTTAAGCTACCCATTTATGTCCTTTTGTGCTACATATCAGCAAAGCAGGGCCCTTGTTTACGTGTGCAAATTCTATGAATCACCTTTAATGGAAAACTTTCTAATTTTAACGTTAAACAAAATTAATTATCCCAAGTCATTATCGTCGACTTGCATGAACAAGGCAGAGGAATTTAATAAGCATGCAGAATAGACATGTGCCGACGTACGGACAGAGACAGATTCTTGGACTTGGATTCATTTGGAGACATGACAGATATGCTGATTATCTCCATCATTATTGACCGCAAACAAAGTATTTTCTGTTGTCCAAATTCTTCTATATATAAAATCCAAAAGTTACTCTTTTTCTGCAACCCAACCCAAGACACCATTCATTTCCTTCACAAATATCCCTACTTTCAAGTTTTGTCACAGAATCTGGTTTCTGTCTTGAAATTCAACATGGAGGTGATGAGCACAAAATCCAGTCTTGAATTTGATGATGGTGGTGCTTATGTTGATGATGATGTATTTTTCGCCGATATCACACGGCAGATTTTGCTCTTGACCGCAGACAATGAAGATTTTCCTAAGACCAAAACCACAAGCTCATTTAGTACTAATGTCACCAAACGTAGCTTTGACATCCCAGCTCCTGATTCATCATCACTTGGGTATATCAGTTGGTTGGGAAATAAGAACACTGATTGTTCAGTTCCAGCTTCGCTTTCAAAACTGTGGGAAAACAGCAATGGGACTGGAGTTTTTATCCCTCAGGCTGTAAATCCAAGAAGCAATTACAAGCCAAGTACTTGTTCTCATCCTTTCTTATGATTCTTCTTTTTCTATAAATTTTTAAATGAATAAAATTGGGTTTTATTTAATCAATTGATTCAGTTCAATGACTAAAGTTTTTTTGGTCCCTAGCAGGAAGGATGAATAACAACACAAGAATTTACAAGCGGGTGCACAGCAAACAGTGATGAAAACAAAGTTTTTCCCTTTTCACGGATCCAAAAATCTCAGATAGATACTGTCTTGCCCACAATGTTTCTACTAACAATTCAAAAATAAACGGAACACAAACATCATGTTGTAAAGAAAAATGTAGGGTGACAATCAAATTTCATTGTATTATTTCATCTCCATGTTAAGTTCGAATTAATTGTAACTTATTCTTTTTATTCACCTAGTCTATCTATTAATCATGTCGTTTGAGCCAAACTCAAGTGATAATGATGCAAATTTAAGATAAGGCCTCATTTAGTTCATGAAAAATGAGGCTTGAGGATGGGGAAACAATTAATTTCCCATGTTTGGTAAGTCCGAGCATGGGAAATCGAAGCCCTCCTTCCCCCATAAGTTTTGCTTACCCCATATGAGAAAGTTTAAGAAAATAAATTAATATTAAATACACATTTTTCATGACTATATTGTCTCTATTAACAATTTAGAATTACAATATAATATTAAATGCATTCTTTTTTTATTTGATTTCACATGAGTATAATTGGAAAATTAAACTAACTTGGTTTTACATTCTTAACCAAACATGTAAAATGAAATCAAGTGATATTTCTTGATTTCTTTCACAGTATTACCAAATATGATAAAAGAATCTCAATTTCCCATCCCTTGAGAAATAACATGAGAAGTGATTTCCCCTCAAATTCATTCCGTGAACCAAACGGGGCCTAAAATTTATCTAAGAATTTGGTAACCACAAATGCTTTCAGTCCCCTGATTATCTGATAGGATTAGTATTAGCACATTTAGTGTGAAAATGGGTATACATTTCCATGCCCAAGAGCAAGAGGGCATATATTTAATTTAATTACATGTTAGAGAACGGCCACTCGGCTTTCATTAAGTCGATCACTGACGTTTCTATAAGCCAAGATGCAGGGCCTAACCTATGACTGATAAAAGAAAAGCATCATAAGAAAAATGGGGCCTCAAAGTTGAATCTGCATTTTCATAATTAACCATCTTCGTGGTCTCAGCACTACAGCTGGTTTACTAATAGTGGGGCAATAGCAAATTCTTTTTTCTTCTTCTACTTTTTTTGCAAGTCCTAAGGCCGGGTCGAGGTGAAAGCGAAAAAACATTAGTCCCTAGGACGTGCCAACCATAAAGAACTGAGTGCTCGGAGACGAGAGAAGTAGTCACTGATGACGAGGAGGGCACGAGCTGCTTGACGAGTGGTCAGAATACGATGCATTTGTTGTAGTGTTTGCTGTCTCAAAAGGTCAGCCTAACAAGTGAGAAAGTATGCACATTATTTATACATATCCAACATATATGCACAACGATACTACAAACAAATCACAAGAAGAAGATAATTCGCAAATAAATCCACACACTTGTTACCTGGTGAAGGAAGTTCTCAAGTGTGGCAAGCTTGCCCATAGCAATTGCCATTTGGCCCATGTAGTCTGCAACATTGCCAGAACCAGTAGGTCCATGAGTACCTGAGCAAAGTGTGTCTACAAGAGATTGTTGCAAAGCTTCCATCCCTTGTGACAAGGCATCTTCAGCCTGTTGGGAGGATTGCTGCAGATTACATATGCCCATCAACTGTTGATCTGTCAAAGGTTCAAGCTGGTTCCCAAGTATCTGAATATCCAACGGTAAATTAAAAAAATAAAATAAAATAGACCAACTTGAATATCTATACTCGTGTCGGGCCAACAGGGCAAAGGGTAAGCAATTTGGGAAAAATCAAATAGAAGATCACCTTCAGAAGTTCAGACGAACGGAATCCACCCAACCACATAAAGCACCTTTCTGCAGGTGTTTTCCACATGCCAGAAAGCATGTGAAATACATCAGTCTTTGCAGCAATGCTCTTTAACCTGAATATTTCATCATAATGGGTCATTACGCTATCAACAAGGATCCGCAATTCGTTATCACCCGTATGGGAATTCACAGCTGATCGCATATCATGTATCAGTCGTTGATGTTCGTCAAGCCAGCGCGCATACTCCAAGTCAAATGCTAAGGCCCCTGAAAAGTACAACACGTTATAAGTTCACTGTCCGCTGTGTAAATTATGATGTTGATCTCTAGGCTTAACATCATATATTTACTTGTCTGCCTTTGTACATTCTTTCTACCAAACAGTTAAAAAAGGACAATTTAATAATTGGCTAATATAGTATTACTAATTACAATTTTCTTGGATTTAGTTGTTGCCCTATGGATGAGAATCCTTACAAGGAATGAAGTTTTCCACACACAAAAATACTATTCATGTGGTTAAAGCAATTTACCATTTCCTGCCATTGAATGACCATTATCCCCAGAAAGTCCAGTTGCAATAAACATACCCTGCATTGAAATAGTAAACATATAATGAAAGAAGAAATACAGATATATATTTTATGGATAGAAACTTTAAAGTCCTTCACCTGCTGCCTTGCTCGCTGAAGCTCTTGCTCTAGATGTGAAAGCCTAAGTCGACTATTTTCCAGCTGCTGGACATATGCCTATCCAAAACCAAAACCTATAAATGATCCAAATATGTTGTATTCATTAACTTAAAAAACAATGCAACTTTTCATTCAACAGACAAGGATTCAGGGGGGCATCAATTAACTAGAAGGGTACCAAAGAGGTAAGCTAATTAATAAGGGAGCAGAACCAAAAGGACAAAAAGGGTAATCTAACCAAAAGAGCACAGTGAATGAGAAGCATTTATAAGGCAAACCTAAATCATAGAGCTGACAGTGAATCTTCAGGGTAGTCTACACCAAGATTTTATGTCTCAACGTTTGCTAACATTATTACGTATAGAGCTAAAAGATCCAGAGCCCAGGTCCCAGGTCCCAGGTCCCAGGCCTAGGCAGATGAAACTTTAAAGAAAAAGATTTCCAAAAATGTGAAAACTGCAAAGTAAATGAGAAAAGATGCATACTTTCTTCCTTAGACGACTCTTCCTTGCTGCTTCTCGATTCTGGGCCAGCCTACGCAGTGTCTGGAAATTAATTAGCCCAAAAGATCAGCATTCAAAAAAGAAAAATTACCATCCAATCCAAGCACATGACTTTGAACAACAGTATAGATATATCTAACCTTTTGATCTCCACTTCTTTCCCTGGGCTGTTCCATTGAATCCACTACTGTTAGTGCTCCATGCGGAATTCCATGAAGCTAAAAAAGAAAAAAGAATTCAAATTTCATATTAAACCAATTCACTTTGACTCAATTCAAGAAACATCCCTAGCTTGGGTAGCTAAAATTTAGAGTAACATATTCGGTTTCGAAGTAAATCAATTTAGAGATAGGCCCACCATTTATCTGGATTCTGGACAGAACATGTACTAATTGAAAGCCTTCTGGAAGCTAAAAACAACATGGATGGCAATCAAAAAATTCCAAGTTTCAAAAGATTCTAAATTCCAAGCTGACACCCACCCACCCATTAAAGCCTATGGATAGATTCCTAATAAACAGTGCATAGTAACACGGCATATGCTCACGAAACAGAGAGAGAGAGAGAGAGAGAGAGAGAGAGATGAAGGTACTTGGTTTTTATCATCGGTGTCAACGTCTGTTGAGGTATCATCAGTCTGCTGGCTGTTGTCAGCCATGGCTGAATCACCCCAATTCTCAAAGTGTCCGTTTCCCGACGACGTCGTCCCTTTCTGCTGGTGGTACATGTATTGGTGATGCCCTGTCTCTACACAGCCTCCTCCTGTCCCGGTTATTGTTGAGCCTATGTCCAAACACCCAGTGCTCTGCACAAACAAACCATCCCATAAGCCCAACAAGAAGACACTGAAGCTAAGCTACCTATATCATAGTGCAAGAGAAGAAAAAGAGGGGGACTTGGGTTGGGTTGAGTACCGTGTTCAAGGCCCCATAGTGCAAGTTATTAGGTACAACAGCAACATTGTTTGCTTTTAAACTGAACATTGAGCCTACAACACATTAAAACCACACATATAAATAACAGAATACATATAATACTAGAGAGAGAGAGAGAGAGAGAGAGAGAGAGAGAGAATACTTGGGATTAAATCAACAGCATCATCGTGAGGGAAGACAGTAGCGGACTGTTCAAGCTCTCCAAGATCCGTAAAACGCGTTTGGTTTCGGTTAGTGTCGTCTCCTCTGCTTTTGCACAGCACAGATTCACAGAAACAGAGGCGCTGGGTTATTATTTAGTGATAAACATAAATGTTAAGACTTTTTTTTCTGTGCACATAACCCATTTCTTCTAAACTCTGTTAACACCCAAAAAAACCATAACTTAAACAGAGACCCAGAAACCAAAAACATAACCAATTAGCGCAGAGAGAGAGAGAGAGAGAGAGAGAGAGAGAGAGAGAGAACAATAAGTAGACCTGAAATAGAAGGAAGAGTGGGAATACAATTCTGGGTTTGTTGAAGCTGCTTTGAAGCTCTGCATTTTTTTAAGTGACTTGGTGTTCCTTTCTACCTATATCTCCTTTAAAGCAAAGGAAAGATAAACATGATCCTCATAGGGACTTTTTTAAGTTCTCGAGTAGAAGAAGAGGAAAGAGGAGAGAGAGGAAAGAGGAAAGAGCAGTGAAGTGAAGAAAATCTTGATGTACCTTTAAGAAGAGGATAGCGTATCAGGACACCCTTTTTAATAATTTTAAACACCAGGCTTTTTATTATTGCTTTCTGACTTGGGATTTTAGCTTCCCAATACCCCAGCCCAACATTTCTAGCCCTCCCTCAGTCTCTCCCTCTGGAGCGTCTCTGTCACTCTCTACAATCCCTGCTCTCCCCTTTTGCAAACCCAAAAACCAGTCCTGGACAAAACCCAAAATAGAAAACTATGTGATCACACAGTTTGAAAACGAAGAGGAGCGTGTGGAAGAAGAGGTCCACTTGGCCCAAGACAAAAAAAAAACGACCCCTATTTAGTTGATTCTCTGTTTGCTTCTGGATCGTCTAGGCTCTCTTCCGCTGCTATACTGTGTAGTGGAGAGAGAGAGAGAGAGAGAGAGAGAGAGAGAGTCTTCGGCATTGATGCTCTCTCTCAGTCTCTATCTATCTCCCTCTACAGAATTATAATAATAATTTTACTAGTATCACTGTAAGTCTGCAGCTATATACGTATCATGGGGAAGAGTGTCTGCGCGCGAAAAATGATGGGATGTGTAAATCAGATTTTCAGTCAGATGAGGCCAAAAAGCAATAAAAGTATAATATAGATTGTGTGTTGTGTGTTTGGAGTTTGGCTTTTACCCTCTCGTCTCTGCGGATTTATTAGTACTTATTTTACAATGGAGGATTTTAAATGAGACGTTGCTTGAAAGGAACCTCTTGGTAATGGCAAGCAGTTTCAG
Source organism: Prunus persica (assembly GCF_000346465.2). Classification (NCBI taxonomy): domain Eukaryota; kingdom Viridiplantae; phylum Streptophyta; class Magnoliopsida; order Rosales; family Rosaceae; genus Prunus; species Prunus persica. The sequence continues at coordinate 30,004,746 of NC_034009.1, read as the reverse complement.
CCGCTTAGCCTCTGCGTGTGTGGCAGTGGCTGGCTCTCACAGCACACAGACAGACTGATCATCATCTGCATTGTTTTGTAATGTAAAATTAAAATATTACATTTAGCATTTTTACATGCATTAACATTACATTTATTGTGTGTGCCACTGCCAAAGCCGAAAAGAATATGACGCATTTCATACGGCAATCGTACATATGATGGCGTGTCACTTTCCCTCTGGTGGTTTTTGGTCTTTTCCTGCGTCTTTTCTCCGGAAACTCGTTCTGGTTCTGCTTGCCTTTGGTGTCTTTGGTGATGAAATGTGTGAGCCTCACGTGACTTTGTGGATCTTGATTCTTGGATGACACATTACTAAACCCATCGCCAAGCCTTTCCTTTCCCTCTCTAGCTTATTTCCTGTACGTTCGGATCCTTCCTGCAATCTCTGAACTTCTGAAGTTTGCTGGGTTTGTAATGTTGTATGACTAGCACAAGTTTCCTGGCTCTTCTTTTGTCACTCCTTTTTCCTTGAGCCCGAAAAGGGGAAAAGGTAGCTTTAAGCCTGTAACTGATTCCCAAACTTGGACTTGGGAAGTGTTTAACTTTTTAGACACAAGATATTTTACTCAATGGCTACAGAAGAATACTGATAGAATCTGATAAAACTCATACAATCTTTGATTGCATATGCATCTCAACATGACGGGCAATTGTACAACAATCAAATATATCCATGATTTGAGAAATTCACGAGTTACATATAACCACGACCAAGACCCCCCCAAAAAAAAAAACCAAGTTACAGACAACAAAAAACAAGTGATACCTCCAATGGGCACATCCTGTTACTGTAACTTGTAAGTATCAAATGCATCACTTGGGAGAGCAACTCCAACTGAATATATTGGATCCTGATCAACTTTCTTCTCTCTTCAACTCGAACCAACCCCGTGAGGGTACATGAACGTAGCTCTGCCTAAAGCCAATAACTTCAAACAAAGTTCCCACCTATCATGTTTTCCCTCTTTTGTGTGTGACAAAGATTATATATATCCTATAACAAAACTCAAATCAAATAAAAACGATTCATATTGGATAAGTAACTAACAGCAGTTAATTACATTGTACATTTCATAACACAGTTAACTTTTCAAGCAGGGAGTGTTTCTTGTGTGTGGTTATCAAAGCGGTGGTGAGTTAACACTTCCCTCGCCCGCGAGCTCCTATGTTGAAGACGCTGGTGTAGCATCTCTGACATCTGGTGGAAGAACTCAGCATCCCACCTATGAATTAACAAGGGGTCTTCTGCATAGCAGATATAAATAGATGTAACAGCACTTTCCACAACCACCATTGCCAGTCCCACCTGAAAATACATGATCCATGTTAAACATGCCCTATTGAATTGAAATTAAAAGCAATTTGTATGCTCTAAATCAACCAAAACTCTGTTTAGTGCTTAGGAATAGACAACCAAGAAGTAATCTAGTCAATATGTTACAAAATATGATGAAGGCATTAAGAAAATTACCAAGACCATTCCCATCAGCATTGCAGTGGACCCCACCATAACCACCCTGTCCCTATATTTAATCCATGTCCAGATCCCTGAGCAAGTACCAGTGATAAGTCCACCCAATAGAGTGCCCATCAACAAAACAGCACCTGAACAATCATAGGCAACGAGTGCCTCCACTCCTGTAGACTGAAATAACTCCCAGGCATCCCTCGCTGAATGATTAAAACTTTTTCCAGAAACAGCTATCTGTAGAGAAGGGTCACTGAAAAATAACTACTTCTACACAACTTCAAGAATACAGAGAGAACTAAGTGATAATCGTTGAGGGTTTGAGATAGCACCACTACATAACAAGGGTGATAAAATTTTAGCAAAAAGTTGTGTGTTTAGGATCAAATAGAGTAACAATCAAAAACCGACCACCACGAACTAGAAGTCTCACATTAAAACATGTTGCTGTTTTCTTTGCTAATATAAATATTACTGTTGTTAACAATTTTGCTGTTCCTTTTACAAAGATGCAAGGATTGGCAACTGTTGCTGATTTTTTTTTCCCCACATGCAATCCTTGTAAAGGTTATGAGGTATCTAAGCAGCCTTGCTCTAGGTGCAGTGCAGCAGATTTTTTTGGACAGAAACATGTTACTTTAATCCATAAGCAATTAAATGCAAAGTAAAAATGACAGTGGTTGTTAACAGAACACTCCAAAACTACCTGGACATAGGCATACTTGTTAAAGAAACGGACAAGAGTCTCCACTAGATGAAAGAGGAAATCAACACAGCAAAGTAGACACTCATTGTTGCCAATCTTGGATCGGAGTCCCCTGATCTGAAATATATTTCAGAACTCTAAGAATTAAATTACTCACTCTCAAACTAAACAGAAATATTAATGAACCGTCCCTTAGAAAAGAAAACGCAGGCATGTGTACCTTCCACCGAAGTGTCCGAATGGCAGCTGTGAAAAGTGAACCATAGCAGATGCTGCCAAAAGAAGTTGTGACTGCATACCGAAGAGACTTCATCAGTGAGTTCGGAGGCATTGATGATGCCTCTCTACCACCATGGATAAGTACAAGAAACACCATCCCAGAAACTATAACATGTACAGTATTACAGAGTACAGCACCCGTCCAAAATAAGCTTATAGAGAGAACCTAAGTACATGTACGACAGCATTATTAGTGTCATTAGATGAGGCATGTAGTAAAGTTTTACTGCATTTCATATCCCAATAACAACAGATGAAAGAAGAGCAAAACTTGCCAGCTCACCACAAGAAGCCACCAACGTCCACCATCTCCAATGCTTGAAGCTACAACACCAGCTGCCCCAAAGGACCATATTCCCATCCATAGAAGCATAATAAGCATGAATGCATATGCTACTCTCATAACTTCACGTAAACTCCATACCATCTTGACAGCTGCTTGTAGCACCAGCATGGTAAATGGAAGTCTATTGATTAACAATAGAGTCAGAAAGACTGCCATTGGATCTGATTATTCCAATTCTAATTTATCTATAGATTTTGTTTGTCTTTGTGCGTAGAGTGAGTGAGGGACATGTGTGTGTGTGTAGAGAGAAAGAGGGCGAGAGACAAGGACAGAAACAAAGATGCTCTATGATCGGAAACTACCAGGTTAGGTTTAGAGAGAGATGGGACTGGTTATATAATAGGGCAAGCATAGACAGGGACAGAGAGAGGAGGATAGAATAGAGAACAATTATAGTCAATCGTGAAGACAAAGTCAACCATGCCTAAAAACAATACGACTGGAAAAAATTCCTTCAAAACCCAACTACTTGGGACGACCCACAAGGCATATGATATAAGATTCTGAAAGGAATCCCAACCTCATGCCTTAATTTATAAAGATAGGCATGTCAACCCTGCAATCTAGCATCATGGTAGAAATACCACAATGTGTATAATTAAATACATACATAGATTAACAAATATAAAATTTCAGTTTATCCCCTACCAAGTTTCATATGCAGCTGAGCCAATAACAGCCCAAAATACTTTGTAGTATGTAGATTCCCATAACTGAACAAAAACCTATATCATACATCCTCTTCCCCCTTTCTTCACTTAAGTTAAAAGAAATCATGTTCAAATTTTAAAAACAAAATTTCAGGCACAGTTCCATTGTAACAGTCTAACCAAATGAACAAGAGAAATCTCAGCCTCATACCTGTCAATTACTGAAATAACATACAAAAACTGCAACACAGCACCAATCGCAAATGCAACGCCCCAGAAAAACTGTTCCATCCAAAATAATAGAACGCTAATCACAGCAAGATAAGTAGTCAAGATGTGAACCGCAACCTTCATCATGTGATTCGCTTGAGAACTGAGGAATAACAACCAAGTCCAACCAAGAACAGTCCCAACTCCACCGGCAAGAGCATAAAGCGGCCAATAGTTCTCCGTCAATCCCCTTTGATTTTCCAAAAAACGCTGGGTGTACCTATCTATGTTTAGCCTATCTGTTTTCTTAAACCTATTGAGCCCGAGAACCGTAAGAGCACATCCCATTAAAACCAATTGAATTAGAAATACTCCCAACCAAAAAATATCACGCCAACGACGCGACGGCTCAGAAGCCAGGGTTTGACTACTGTCTGCACTCCTCCGACTTGAGATCACATTCTACAATCAAAAGAGATCATACAATAGCAATCAAATTCAGAAGCTTCGAACATGAATTGGAGTGAAGCCATCAAATTCAACTAAACTAATAGAACTTAGGTATAATAAAAGGAGTGAAGCCATTAAGAACTTTTGAGACATAATATATTAATTGAAACTGAAATTAACTCAGGTATAATAAAAGGAGGAATCCAACTCCGGCCAATGATCAATAATTACAGTTCAAAAAGATGATCAATTACAAGATTGAAATACTATTCACTAGGTCCTAAATTGTACTGAAAATAGCCATAGTGTGAGAGAAAAACGAAATTGAGTAAAAAACTTTAGTCTTTGCACGCCGCAATGGATTCCAAGTGATTCAAAACTGAACGAATAAAGTTCAAGTCTTGCATAGTGAATGAAATGAAGGTGAAGTACATAACACAAGGAGTGATGTAATTACCGGATCGGCGGTGGCGACGGAGGCCGAATTGACGGAGGAGGACGAGGAAGAATAGGAGCTCTGCGAGATGTTCATGGTGAGAGGGACAGAACGACACGCATTGTTAGAAAGAATGAATTTGAGGGTTTTGTGGAAAGAGAGCGTGAGGTCAATGAAGGGTTTATTAGTTTTTAGGGTTTGGTTTGGATTAACTTACAAAGGAATAAATATTAAAGAATGGAAATTTGGGAAACGCTGAGAAATGGAGGGGGAAGAAACTGAAACTCAACGGCTAAGAGTGAAAAAGAATGACTATTATTTCGATTTGGTCTGAGTTTGACCAGTGCAGAGGAGAAGATGCCAATGTCCTGATTTGCCATTCTGTGATTTGTGCGGGTGTTTTTTGTGAGTGTGGGTCAGGGAGGAGACTGGTCCAGCTAATCTACTGTGGCATTAATCTATAAGCTTTTGGACGTGTATTTTTTTTGTTTTTTTTTTGTTTTTTGTTTTTTGTTTTTTCTTTTTTTAAATTTTTTTAAGGAACTTTTCTATTAAGAGGGGTGATAGCATACTAAATTCAAACACACTACACGGATATTAGAACTCGAACCCAAGACCTTGCATGAGAGAGTAAATACTTCAAACCATTATACTAGTGAATCCTTTGCTTTTGGACGTGTTCATTAGTAACATAGTGGGCCTTTATTTTAATCTTATGAGAATTCGCTGGTATGCAATGCAACAAAGAAATTAGGCATATAGTAGACAGTGGGAATTGCAAGTTTGGTTGTGCCACTAGCCAAATAGCTTATGGAACCATAATCGTAATGGACAAAAGCTCCACTATATGTTTTCTAGATAGGACATCGAGTGTAAAGATACATGTTTTTAACTAATTGAGCTACTTTTTTTATTTTATCATAAACCAATTGAGCTACTTAACTTGTACTCTTTTCGCCCATGTTATCATTTTCTTATCTTATTGAAGACCAATTATCTTCCCAGATGCCGTAGAAAAGGACCTACATATCTTAAGTTTTATGACAGTCAACTTGGAACGGTTCAAGTCAAAGATTACCTAAACAAGTTTTGACGGGCCATTGACTTTAGAATACCTTGTACCGGGCCTCTTTATGCCAACGGTAGAGGCCCAAAACCATTTTCCAAGAGTAGTTTACTTACTCAACGACAAGACGTAACCGTTGTATCTGCAGCTTTTGCCCAATTTTAAAATTAAGCTGAAGCTTCACACTTTGATTTAATTAATCTACTGTATCAACGGCAGTACTATGCCGCTAACCTGTAATTATAAGTTAATAAAACAACACCGCAAATTAAAAATTAAAAAAAAAAAAAAGAAAGAGAAGAAGATGTAGATTTGGTAACATGGACAAACAAGAACTGAACAGGGAGGCAGGTTCCTAAAAACTATAATTAAAAAGAAAAAGAAAATGGTCAAAAACATTACGCCTAATTTATCTGTCTAGCATTGGTTGGGGAAGAACCCAACCACCGAATTAGCGATGTCGAAACCGACACGTGTCCCTTGCTGTTGGACATTCCCAATGATTGACATCGAGGAGGGCGTGGGCGCGAACGCAAAGCAAAAAGTCCCCTCCGAGTCAATCGGTATCAGGTAATTTTTAGCCGGTAACGGTAACACTTTCCCGTCCGCGAAGTGAAACGACACCGTTGGCACCTCAACGCTCTTCTTCGACGACAAGTCGTAACACACGTCGAACAGCGCCGCGCCTTGGGTGGACGTCAAGTCCTTGGTGCCTTTCACGAACGCATCACGGAGCGCGTTGTAAGTGTCCGTCTGCAACCGAGTCACCGCCGTGCCCGAGTCGATGATGATTCCGCCGTTTCCGCTGTCGTCTATCTGAAAAGCCGACTCGGGAATCGGTAGCAACTCGCCGCCTACGCTCAGTCCGGCTAGGCCGATATAGTAAAACGTGTCGAGCTCAGGGTTACGGCGTAACGGAGCCGTCACGGCATTGGGATGGAGCGGGGAGTTAAACTCAAGAGTTGAAGCCGAGTCAGAGTCACGGTCCACGAGGCAGTAGGAAAATGACGTAGCATTGAGCTGGGAAGGAAACGACAACGGGCCGCCTCCAAGTCCGAGGAGCCCAGACGCGCCGATGAACAAGCCCTCGTTGGTATGCCCACAGCCGATGGCTATGTCCTTCGCCGCAACCCCGCCGATGGTGATGGTCTCCGTGACGAAGTCGCCGACGGTGTAGGAGCCGTCGCCGTAGGACACCTCGTAGAGACATGTGTCGTTGCGGCACTCGAACACGTCGAGGGACTTGCACCGTTGGTTTTCGCACGAGAGAGGCGAGAAGGAATCCGAGGAAGTCGGCTCGAAGATGGGTTCGGCTTGTTGATAGCAGTCGGCGCAGGGTGCGCACTGCACCCAGCTGACGTCACTACCCGTGTCGAGCACCACGTAGGCCGGACTCGGTGGTTTGCCGATTCCGACTCGGGAGAAGTACTCGCCGCTTCCCTGACTCGTCCCGGAAATGACGGGACCCTCAAAACCCTTGGCTTCCTCAAGCTCCAACCCGTTGCCGGTATCCACGGGTTTAAGATCCGACGTGGCAATGCCTTGAAGAGCCAGATCTAACCGGGTTGTGAGAGATCTGACTCGGGCTGAGTCACGCTCGAGTCGAGCCAAAGTGAGCGACTTGTAGTCACTGTGGGAAGGCTTGTGAAGTGAAATTCGAGAATGTAGCGGCAGAGAAAGTGAAGAAGCAGCTGAGGAGCTCTGGTCTTGTTGGCTCAATGCCTGCGTGTGAGACTCCGACGACAGGGCGTTTAAGGTCGTATGAATTGAAGCAGCGACGTCGAGCACTGTCGTTTTGGAGCTAAGCGGTGAGCTTCGAGAGTGAGCTAGTTGGAAGTACAGCAAAAGAAAGCAAAGAGAAGGAAAATGTAGGAGAGGAAACCCATTTTGGGCGTTGAGGTCTGGAAGAGAGTGTGAGGTGGGGAGGTGGGGAGGTGAAGTGTGAGATTTGAGGACTGTTGATTTATTTAAGAGCGGAGAAAAGTAAGCATAATTGCAGGAATCACGTAAAGGACACTGAAAGAAAACAAAGGCAAATTTATGGGGTGGAGAGGAGAGGAGGAGATTTGGATGAGGAGACGAGAGGAGGAGCATACAGCAAATGGTATAAGTCCAAAATATGGGGAGGGGGCCTCAAAGAATTTGCACGAAGGAGTTTTGTTTTGTTAACATTAAATTTGGAATTGTCATATGTTACTTTTGGATTTTTCTTTTCATTTTTGCAGAGTTTTGTTCGTGTTTCATTATCTTTGCATTGCATTGCATGTATGTATGTTATTAGAATAGTATTTTGTACCATTTCGTTCGTGTGCTTGCTAATATTTCTTCTTCTTTTCTGGGGTTTCCCTTATTTTGGGATTCGGTTGCTTGAAAGATAAAGAGAGCTTTTTAAAGTAAAAGATGTATTAAAGTTCACTCAAAGGCATATTAGATGGGTCTTTTTATTGGGATTATGGGGATAAGCGTGATTCTGGTAATATAATGCTTATTTTCTCAAGCACTCTTTGTTGACCAATTTAAGGACTAATTTGATATATAAATTCTAGCCGCTCTCTTCTTCTTCGAGTCCCAAAGAAAAATTCCATGGAGAGGGGAGGAGGAAGAAGCATCTTTGTCCCTCCTTCCCTCCTCTCTCTTCGCCTTTTTCTTTTGGGTTAGTGAATAAGTTTATAGGAGTGTTTGGAATAAGAAGTCTTTTGTGGTGATTTCTTCTGAGCATGCTTATATTAAAGTTCCTCGTCATCCCTTTTAAGCATTCTCAAACAAATCTTTCTCTCAAAACCCGCTCTCTATTACTGCTCATGTTCTCTAAATTTGGGTCTACATTGTCTTCGAAAGAGGTTGTTACAAATCACTCAATTGTTCTTTGTCAATGTCATTGTTTTCGTTTATTTATTCGCTCTTATGCGTAAATAGATCGCTGAAAACCATGTTTTCCCGATATCTGTTAAGGATGCAGTGATGAGTGTGGTTGTGACGATGCTTCTTCATATAGTGATGGCAAGTTCATTTAGGCACATAGATTATTTTAAGATTTTGTTATGTTGGGTGTGTGGCTTTATTCAGGCTTATTCTTAATTGTAGTGTTGTAGATTAGTAATTTTAGTGCTGACTTTGTCCACTTTAGTTTTGTCTCCGTTTTAGGAACGGTAAATGTTATGCTGATATCTTCGATTGTACATTTAAAGTTTATCTAATGACATTTATATTTTAAAACACATGGGCTAATTTGATAGGTTCATTTCATAGTGCAGCTTGCTTGCCCAAGAGCAAATTGACTGGGACACACATAACAATACTTCTGCAAGTCAAAAGGAAGAGCTTGGACTCATGTACTTGCCATGATAAGAATTGAAGAAGCAGGAAGAGAGAGGGACCCATAATTTAATTATGTAACAACCTAAGTATCATATTCTCATGCATTCCGTGACCCTAATAGTATTATTTTTTATTATAAAGGCCCCTAATATTATTATTGCGGGCTGGTTACTGACATTCATTTGGTCAAAAACTAAACATGGGTCCGGGCCTGGTAGGGCCCAACTCCAACGATTTAGATTCGCCTTTTGGAAAGCAGGCATGATATTGTCAGCCTAAACGTGCACCAAATGATCGATAAAACCTTAGCCAGCTATGCAGCTGGTGCAAAAGAAAAAACAAAGTACACATGCGGCATGGCACTGGCATGTCTTCCTCAAGCAGGCAATGCATGATCATGATGGAGAGAATTCTTATTAAAACAGTGGCGGGGAGGGCAAATCTGACTTCTCCCTACTGCTTTGTCATTCCTAATTAAACGAAACAAATACTAAAAAGCCTCAATTGGGTTGGAAAAAAAAAACTTTTTTTGTTTGTTCAACATAGAAAGTGGAGAGGAATTTGGAGGGGGTTTCGGATATTCATGTTTGGAAGCAAATAAGTTGTGGATGGGAGGGGAAGCCAAACTGGTTGTGGTGGCGAGCGAGGTAGGGCCTCGATGTCGATTCGGTGATGAGTGTCGTGAGAGAGACCTAGACAGAGACATAGATGTTCAACAACTCCCATTACAAGGAAATATACAATTAGCTTCTTAACCTATGTTTATTATCAAGTAATAGAGAAAGAAAAGAATGAAACTCTTTATCTTTCCGTTGCTTGGTCATTGATGAGAATTCTCTTCAAATGGCGTATGACTTGAAAACAAAGTTAGCTCAAGTGCTCCTAACTCTAAAATTATCACTTGATTGTAACAGGTACCGTAAGCTCAAGTGCGCATCAGCATAACTAAAATTATTTGTTCCGACTTTCAATTGAAATGGATTAAAAAGGAATCCAATCACACCATGAACAAAACAAATCAGACATTGAGGAGACAAAATGCATACCTATTCTCTTCAACATTCTCCTCTCAGAAGGTATCCATATTCAATCACAACAAAGTTGTAGACTTTCAAATCCATATAGATACACAAATACGTATATGTTATCTAGAGTTTACATTGAACGGTTGAATAAGCTGCATAGAATTACAACTCCAAGGATGCCACTCACGAATCCCAAATTCAAAGCCATTTTAGCTCCGATCTCTGTCAACCTATTTCTCCAGTATTGGCTTCTACAAAGTGCAATGCAAGCACAAATCGTCGTTATTGGCTGGCGGCGGAGTCAGAAAATTTTCACATAGGGGGCACCTCATATATTGAAATATACTTTTCTTAGGGTGACAATCAAACAATTTTTTTAGAGATATTTAGTAATATACTCATTCTTAGTACTAATATTATAGATAAATCATACATCATTAAATTTCTATAAACAAACCAAAAAAAAATTCAAAAAAACACAGCTGGCCTTTTTGAATTTAATATTAATTATTAAATTACTTTGATGCTCTATTGAGTGTTTTGGGTATTTTTATGAGATTTTGGAGTTGGGTTTGTTTTAAGAAATTGATGACAGTTTTGTAATTTATAAGAAGTTAAAAGCCTCTTTGTTATGTTATAAATGGGCTTTGGGTGTATTTCTAAAGTCCATTTCATATTGGGTATTTTTATAATTTGAGCCCTTATATTGGGTATAATAGTGAATCTCCCATTTGTTTACTATAAGAAAAATCTAATTTTAATTTCTATACTCCATTATTTTACATGTAACATTAACTATATCTACTCATTATCACTCCTAGAAAACAATCAGATGAAATGTACTTTATTAAAGATACACACTACAAAAGGTACGTGAGAATGGTTGCCTCACAGGGCTATTAGGGAAAATAAAATTTAGGTTCATTCGGATTTAGTGCTGTGAGCACTTTCATTTTTTATTGTTTCAAGTTTATTTCATTTCCGGCGATAAGACAACGAGGGATGCTACTAAGCTTAAACAAGCAGTGGAGCTCATGGTGCCAATCAATGGCGGATTCATAAAATTTTATAGGGGTAGGTTAAATAATTTTTTTTATTTTTATAAAGGAGATATATTATAAGCCTTTTTCCTTTTGAAACAAAAATGTAAATAAAATTTTATAAATCAAACAAAGTCACATTACAAGCAAATATAACAGAAAGAAGTACAAAATATAAATAAATATCAAATGAAACACATTGTCCAACTTCAAAAAGACATGTTCGATTGCAAAAAAATTTAAAAGCTTGCCCTTCGAATCTCATTACGTTGATCGATTGGGTGTTCACAAATTGGAATGCATTTCCTAGGATCCCGCTCTAAAGAAGCAATATCAAACTCTTTAGGTTCAACTACTTGAGATCTGAGTTCAGAAAGTTCCTCAGGAATTGAAGTATCAACATTAGATGTAGAAGGTGTATCCTTGTTATCGTTACCACTTTTTTTGAAGAATGAATAAATAGTTTTTCCTCTCTTTGTCTGTCTATTATCATCATGTGATATGATATTATAACAAGAAATACTAGACACAAAAAATCATATATGCTAATTAATAATTCAAGTTGCTAAACTAAAACATATATCAACAATCTCCAAAAAATTCACCCAAACCTTAAGTCATAAAAACTTAACAACAACAATTAATATCAGTACGATTAGAATAGCTCAAGTTGCTAGAGCTTTAGCGTGAGTTCTGCTTCTAATCAAATTTATATACGTTTGGGTTGATGTTTATTATTTCCTATATGCTTTAAGAATGAGCTTATTTTAAATAGAGGACTGAGCTATTATTTACTTTACTTATATTGAGCTATTATTAGTTTATTATATTTATTGGGTGTAGTGAGCTAATATTTATTGGAGTAGGAATAAATTTATAAAATTTAAACCATATTTAATATTAGAAATCTTCCCCTAGGCTGGAGCCCACCCTAGCCTTGGCATAAATCCGCCCTTGGTGCCAATCATCTTTAGGAGATTTGAATACCAAAAAAAGAAAGAAAAAGGACTTTAAAATTTGGTTAAGAAAAATATGATTGTATTAATAATACAATAGCCTCAACTTTTCTTTGAGAGGGGAACATCTTTGTTGAAGTTAACTTTCCGCTTCGTTTTGTTGAAACTGTAAAACAAAACACCAAAGCAATGGCATTTCATGCATGATTTCATAGTTTTATAAGAGCATTTCTAGCTTCTCGAGCTGGCCCGGGCGGAGGGGGCTCGAGGCCCTGTGCACAGTTCCACAGGGCTTCGACAATCCTGGTAAATAGTGGGGACTATCAAATTGGGCAAGCCCCAAAAGCAAATCGAGTTAAAGCTCTTGTCTGAGGGTTGTTGACGTCAACCAACGATAAAAAAAATTCAAAATTCTGTGTGCAGATGCCAGATTTCACCAACAATTACAAGCCACGTGACGCGTCCTGATGTATCCGATCCAAATTTCTCTTCCAATCCAACGGCTGTCAATTTTTGTGTAAAAAAATTTTGAATTTTTGATAATAAAAAAATAATAATAATCTTATCCAAATTTTTGTGACAACCGAAAATCTGATTCAAATTAATAGTTTAAGTAAATAAAACATAAAATAAATAATAAAGTGAATAGTATGCGTCGTAATTGCAAACATCATGCATGATTTTATTGAACAAACTGGGATGCATTTTATATGGGCCTCGAAAATCAAAACTAGAATATAACAAATTTTGGATAAAATAATCTTCCAAGAGATTCTTACCCAGAGAATGCCTACGTATGTCCACGTTCGGGCCATAGTCGACTTGTGAACCACGGTGGCCTTGGCTTGATTGATGCAGCATACCCACTGCCATGGTAACTTGATCATCATATTCTTCTTCCTCGTTTTCTTCTTTAGCTCGTTTGCGCCTTCTTTCTTCAATTTCTCGCTCTTGCCTCTCCAACAACCTCCTCGTGTAAAACATTGAGAGTAGAATATGTTTTCTAAAATATGATAAATGAAATAATAGAGAGGATATGGTGTGAGAGGTCTGAGTTGAGGATGTGGTTTTATAGAGGGATTTAGAAGATAGATATGACACGTTGCGCAATTTTAGAGGGTGAAAATCTTATATGAAATATGAGATTTGTATTTTATAATAAATATCAACACGTGACAACAGAGAATCTTATATGAAATGTGATATGTGAATTTTATAATAAATATGGACACATGGCAATCAAAAATCTTATCCGAAAATTTTATCTGAAATATGAAATGTGAATTTTATAATAAATCTTGACATGTGACAACCGAAAATCTTATCCAAATTAATCGTTTAAGTAAATAAAAAAATTAAAAAAAAAATCAAAGTGAATAGTGTTTGCCCTTTTCCATGGCAATGGATGGAAACTATTGAAGAATACATGAGTCCCACATCGAAAACTTAACAAAATAGAAAGTCCCATATGATAAATGATTCAACTCCTAATAACATCGAGACCTTTTGTATAAAACCTCACACCTGCTAAACAAGTGGTTAAGTTGGGGGCAATATCGATGTCGGAGCTCTGAGCTCTCATATTTCACACAATTACATAGCATGGGTCAATTTATTCAAGATTTAAGTTAGAAATAATATCGATGTCGGAGCACTTCGTATTTTTTATATTTAGTTTCCTCTAACATTTAAAGTGAATATTGTGAGTTTCAAGCAAAAATAGAAATAAGTTATGTAACCTCTTGTTCTTTTAATATACAAAAGACACATATTACAGGTAACATCAATACACATTGCATGATATAGAATTCATTATCCTTTAGAGGATAACTCATATTCTTTATACTGCAGTCAATAACAGATATAATGTGATGTGAGCATAACTGACTAGCAAGCCCGCAAGTCAAAAATGCGTGGCTACAAGAACTGGGCCCAGCCCTTTTTTATTGTGGGCTTGAAGCACATTGTTTTGGCTTTACCAATTGACCATGAATTAATTAATGTAATATTTCCTGAAGCATTTTTGCCAAATGTCGTTGGCATCTTTTTTCAGGATAATGACTTTGATTGAGATTCTGCATTTTGTTTCAGTGCTCAACGAATGAAACAAGTGGGGGCCTGATATAATAAACAAACTTATCTTCGTTGCGTGACGGAATTATAATATTACTATGAATCTTGTTCTGTTACTGTTACATTAGTTTCCAAATAACAAGGGAATATGTATGGCAATGACGGCAGAGGCCTAAAGCATGTTGATTTAATTTGTTTCAAGTTTGATTAAGTAAATAAATCACCGTCTAATTTGTATTATCTCCTTGTCTTACAAACCTTGCACGCCAACTACTATGATGAGTTTGACAACTTCATTGCATAATTCAAGGATTAGGGTTCCTTGTGCTCTCCGGCACTGATAAACTCTTATATTCGTACCAATCAACATTCAGTATGTGTAGTGATATTATTCATATAACCCAATTAATATATTAAATTGACTTGAATGGAGCCAAGAATTCGGATATATCTTTGGTACAAAGTTGTACATAGTGCTTTGTGTGCCCACTCAACCCAGAAAGCTTTATTCCCTCTATTTATTTATTTATTTATTATTATTTTTTAGTTGAAATCTTTTAATTTTCTTTAGGGATGATTTCTTCTTATTACTTTTTTATCTTAAATTTTACAAGAGAAGAAAAAACCTTTTGAATGATGTAAATAAATGAAGGCAACGAGGTATAGTCTAGTAGAAAAAAACATTGACTTACATATCAGTGATCTTAGATCAGCAGAGCCGGAGCATCCCATAAATCCCACCCGCTTTAACAGTATCTTTTTCTCTAGGTTTTTTGAGGTCTAAAAAGCATCAGTTCTTTTGTTGGCCTCAATTTTAATAGGTTAAATCGCACGCACCAAACATAACACATAGCTTTTGCTATTGCTGTGCCGTTGTATTCTTCTAATACTTTTACTTAGACTGACCCGATTCAGAAACTTCAACGAAGCAACCCAACAGACTCTCGCTCGCTCGCTCTCACTCACAAATTTCAGAGGCAGAGAGAGAGAGAGAGTCAGAGCGAGTCACAAACTCCCTGACTCGGTTCTCTGCGAACATAAATATCCATTGCCTTCTTCTTCAGCTCATCTGACTCTACTCAGTCAAAAATGAGTACAGTCGTGCAGGTAATTCGTCTCTCTAATTAAATTGACCCGCCTTCGTGTTTATTTTAATCTGGATTTGCGTTAGCTTATTATGATAATGCTTTCCTTAATTAGGGTTTCACCAAGTCACTTGCCATGACTGTGCTCTCTGAGATCGGCGACAAGACCTTCTTCGCAGCTGCGGTTAGTCTATACGATTGCACATTTATTTCTTTTTTCTTTCGGTTTGCTTGAATTCTAGAAGTTTGAATAACAATCTAATTGCACTTCAAGAAGAAAATATGAATTAATTCGGAATATACAACATTTTGGATTCAATTCTGTCAAGAACATATTTGATACGGGCAGAGCTTGAGCTTACTACTTCTGAAGGACAATACAGAGCACCTATATGAGCTGCTAATTAGTTTTGTAAAGCATCCCTCTATTTTTGCGTTGAAGACTTTTTAGTAACTTATTGAGCATCTTATGGTATATTTGTATGTATATATTTGTGCCCCGAGTTTCCTTTACAAAGTCCCGTGAGTAAGAACCACAGCCCGGAATTCTTTTTATTCTATCCATATACTATTTTTTGTGTAGTTATCTAACAGTATGATGTTTGCTTGAAGATCCTTGCAATGCGCCATCCTAGGAGACTTGTTTTGTCTGGTTGCCTAGGAG
Source organism: Prunus persica (assembly GCF_000346465.2). Lineage (NCBI taxonomy): Eukaryota > Viridiplantae > Streptophyta > Magnoliopsida > Rosales > Rosaceae > Prunus > Prunus persica. Next base: position 29,988,933 of record NC_034009.1, on the reverse strand, counting down.
CTCTGATTGTAAGCATTTTCTTCCCACTTCATATATGTTTACTTTGTTGTTTTGGATCTTGCATTTTTCTTTTTTGAGGCCTCACACATATCTCAAATTTTCCTTGAGTTTTAGGTGATGACTATTCTTTCTGTTCTTGTCGGTTTGGCTGCTCCAAATCTGGTAAGCACTCTGATTCTGCCACCCTGAAATGTTTGACTGAGATTGTCATATATTTCTATTACTTCTTTGTTCTCATATGAATACTGAACACATTGTGATCTTAAATTACACAGCTCTCACGGAAATGGTCCCATCACATAACAACATTGTTGTTCTTTGGGTTCGGGCTATGGTCCTTATGGGATGCTTTTAAAGAAGATGGGTAATTAATTTTCTTTTTGGTATTTATTTTATTGTTTTGCTTTGCTGCTTGTAGTGGAGTTTAATTCTGGTTTACCCTACAGGGATGATGATGAGTTTGCAGAAGTTGAAGCAAAATTGGTTGGTTTTTCAAATTTTTATTTGTATCTTACATTCAACTCAACTCCTTTCTGACTTCATCCATGCGGTGTCATTAGGATGCTGATCTTAAGGCTAATGCAGGAGCCACCAAAAAGAGTAGTAAGGTACTCCAACAGTTTAATAATCTTTTGCATTTGAATGAGCTCTACTTATTCCGTCCTACCCTCTCCCTCTCTCTCTCTCTCTCTCACACACACACACACACACACATCATTATTTCACTTATGATTGTGACCATGTTTTTCAACTTTCAATTCATCATGGTCGCTTGAAATACAATATGCAATTTACTGTTCTATAAGATTCGTCATGGTGTTTTTTTGTTTTTCTAATAATCTGTGGAAATTTTTGGCTTCCCAGGACGATGATGACTTGAAAAAGCAGAAACGTTCGTTTCTCTTGCAGTTCTTCTCACCAATTTTTTTAAAGGTTATATTTTCTAAGGATTGTGAAATTAAATTTTTTGCATGGATAACTATACTTAACAGCTTCTATCATGCTCATTATGCAGGCCTTTTCCATTACTTTTTTTGGTGAATGGGGTGACAAGAGCCAGGTGAGCATTTTCCCTGATGAATAGATGTTTTATTGATGGTTGCTTCAGCACGATTTGGTTTTGAACTTCTATCCTTTTAGCTAGCTACCATCGGTCTGGCTGCAGATGAGAATCCATTAGGTGTGGTTCTTGGTGGAATCTTGTAAGTGCCCATCCTTTTATTTATTGAACATGCTCTGAAATCGTGTTCTGTTACATGACTTCCTCTTATTTCCTTTTCTCGTTCCCTCTTCAGTGTGACCAATTATTATTTTTCTTCGTTTTTAGTCTTGTCCTTTTCACTATTGTGTCTGTCTTTGAATGCATATTTTGACGAATGTGTTCTGATGGTTTTGAATGATTAATGGCCCATCTTGGATCAGTGATATGTAAAAGTCTTACTGTATGAATTTATTTTGTTCTGATAAGTATTACATTGATACCTTTATATGCATGAAGTGGCAATGCTGGGCACAACACGAGATATGTATTATTGTTGGATATGTGTTTCATATGCCTATTTGTTGGTTAATATTTTTGTCAAACAGCATAGGAAAGGGCTATCAGCATAGGATTTCTTTTTCCTTTTTTTATGTATTCTATTCCTTATGCTTTCTCAGTTTGCTTCAATAATGGTCATATAAGCTGGTGCAACCGTGTGAGTTCATGTACTGATGTGAAGCTTATTTGTTATATAATTATGCTACTACATTTGTTTCCTAGTGTCCTTAGGTGTGGGGATTAAACAAATTTAGATACCACCATGCACTCTCATTCTTAGAATTCACTTTCCTTCCTTTATTTAATTGTTTTTGTCCTAGGTGCTGATTGTGCTTCCCTTTTTTCTCTATTATTATAATTTTTTTCAGAGGACAAGCATTGTGTACCACTGCTGCTGTCCTTGGTGGAAAGAGTTTGGCATCTCAGATCTCTGAGAAAATAGTAATTCTATGCACATCCATTTTGGTTTTAACATATTATAGTTATCGTTATGTATCATATATGTGGCCTCTAGGCAATATGTAGCATTTCCACTTGTAAGTTGTAACTGTTTTGTTTCAGGTTGCTTTATCAGGCGGAGTTCTTTTCATTGTTTTTGGAATCCAATCCTTCCTTTCAACAGTTGAGGCATGATAACTAGAGTCTGATCAACGATTAGTAAGTACATGATGCTGGATACCACGAGCTCACACACACACACACGCACACACACGTCTTAGATACTGCCAGGCCGCACGTGTACGTGTAATTTCTGATGATGACTCTGCCTTGTGCTGATCTGCTGATTCAGGGATTGAAGGATGATTTAAAGAAACTTACATCTACACACTGTGCAAGGGATCATTTACAAGCATTGCATCGTCAGTATTTATTAGAGGGATGAGATCCTCTCAGATATGAACGTTAAGATTCGAAGAGTTATTGTTTACAAGATCCACACCAAACCAATGTTACACTCGGGAATCATTGATGAGAACATCTCTGCTCAATCTGTTGCATGCTACTCCAATAAATTTTACATTAACATTGATATATCTATATTATATAAATATTCACTCGGATTATGTTCTGACCTTACTTTATATGAGGATTAGTTTGGTGTCGACCAAAAAAGGAGGATTAAATTGAGTAGATAAACTAGCATAGATATATGCGTTTAGAACATCGATTTTAAGATCCAAAGCAATCTGCTTTGCCTAGTCGATCCACCCACAAAGTAATCTCTGTTTAGCTCATCCCAATGAATCTGTTGCCAAATACAAATGCATTCGGACAATCCGATCAAGTGAATCAAGATTTGAAATCTAAATTCAAATTCAAATCCTACAATCCACTTGGGATGATGAATTTGAACAGATTTATTTGAGTGGAACCAACATGAAAACACCCAAATTTTTACAGCGAATTTGGACTAATAGGAAGAACAGGAGCTCACAGTATGGTCCACAATAACAAACTAAACTAGCACGCATAAATCAAGACCGAACAACATGGTTAAAGGAGATTACAGTTGGCGGACCAGATGTAAAAAATCTGAGAGTCCACACTTCCACCTAAACTCAGTCTAAATCCCTTGTAACAAGGCTCATAATCACGTGTTAATCTTAAGATACCACGTTTTTCACGACAGTGAGAGTGTGTGCCATGAATGTGGTCAGCAAGTAAACAAGTTGATTAAATGTAAAGCACCAAATTAGAAAAGCACCATGTAAGCAGCAGGCCACTGTAACTCGGGAAAATAGTCCAAATTCATACTTTAAACCGAGCCACTTTTTATTTTACCACCATCTCTCTTGTCTTAATGAGACCACAGGATGACCAAGATTCATAAAAATATGGGCACTGGGATTATGTACAGCATCTGAAGCTCGAGGCAATTCTTCACAGCAATTGGGTTCTACCATGCATGTCATTAACATCCGCCGCCACTTGCAGGTTCAATTGAACTCAGAAGCCCATTGTGCCTCAGTTGCATGCAGTGTTCTTCAGCATCCGCCTGAGCACATATGATCACTATTGACAAGCCATTATGGTGTGCTTCTTGCATAATATTAACAGCATTATCAAGGGACATCCCTGGGATAACCTTCATCAGTACTTGCACAACGTATTCCCGTTTGTTGTAGTTGTCGTTGTGCAAAATTACACGATATGGAGGAGCTGTTTTCCTTGATTTCCTAAACAATTTGGACAATCTTATATTAATTCCCATTTGACACAACAAGATACACACAGGTAAACTCTCTTTGCAGCATTTTAGTGTTAAACAAGGCACTTGTACGGTGTAAAGATATAACTCCATATTGCCATGTACACAATATAAGAAAATAGCAGGTTAAAATTGAGCCAATACCTCAAATCAAACTCAGAATCACGCGCAGGAGTTGTTTTTTCTATAACTGGCCTTTCCAACAACCCTCCTCCTTTACCAGGTCCTGTTGCTGATACAGCCATAGGAATGCCAAGATTGGTGCATGGTCCTTTACAAAGAGGGTGTCTGTCTCCTGCTAAACATATTTTATCAAGAAAATTTCACCGATCGGAATCACTCTGGCATCTACATTTTAAAGGATAAAGCAACACTACAGCAATGCACTATCCATACTAACCAATCTTTGATTGAAAAAGTAATTTAGCAATCGAAACAGAAACAGAGAGATGTAAAAAGATACGAAGATAACATAATACAGAACCATCACAACATGTGCATTTTACAAGCACCGCAGATAAAATATACAAAGTTTGAAAACCCAGATCTTTAGAACTGGCTCTCCAATTGGTCGAAAAGATAAAATATACTGAAATTGCAGCAAAAGCACTCTAACCCTAGATATGCTAGATCTCCATAATTGCACAAAATCCTTTAAACAATTTTAAGGAAACCAACACGTGGGTGGCATCACATGCACCCGGCGGCAGTGGCAAGATATCCAGAAATTGCCACTTGCATTACTCGATCTTACAGTAGCAAAACTGAAACTCCACAACTCTCAAAGCAGAACACATAAGAAACCCACCCAAGTTTATGTACAAGCACACAATGAACTAACTTGCATTACACATGACAATCCCAAATCTGCCCTACCTCCTCAAGATACCAAAAATTTGATTCAATTTTGTTGCTTAAAAGTTTCTTGTAATCAAAACTTTAGATTCGTCACAACATAAATGCACCCTTACACATACAATTCTCACCAATTACATAATTCTTTGGCAGCATCAACTAATCTTATACATTGTATATGTAATTATAGCTACATGATCATTTGGGTTTTTCTTGGCAGTTCATTTTTCTGTAAAAGAAGTGTGGAACACTTCCATTTTACCCAGAAAAATAAAAGGTACCCAAGGGAGAGAAGTGTGTTGGATAAAAATTTCATAAGCTGATAGAACAGATGTAGAGGGCAACAAGCTCAATCCAAAAATAAGAAAACAATAAAGAAAATCACAAGGATTTACAAGAATCAAGTTTTGAAATTGAAGGAGATAGCAAATCTACTCAGCAGCTTACGAAATTAAAGATTTGGATGCAAACCCAAAATCTAAAAAGAGGGAATGAATTCATGGAAAAAAGAGAAACCTGGTTTAGGATTGAAGACGTGGTTGGGAGAGAGAGGTAGTCTCCCACATATCGCAGTCTCCATGACTCTCTTTCTTTGTCTTTCTGTGAAATGTGTCGGGTGGTTTATTTATTTATTGGAATTTTCTCTTTTGGGTCTCTAACTGAAATAACAAGAAAACGATCGAACTGGTGTGTCTGGTGTGGTGGAGGTGGACTGCTGGTTTTCACAATTCACATGAGACGTCGTTTTGAGCCCTGCCAAGTACGAACAAAGCTGATTTTTTTTTTCTTTCTTTTTTCTCCTTCGTCCTTCCTTTGAATGAATAATCTTATTTATAATTGAAAAATGTGAATGTGAACGACAGGAATTTCTACCAAGTGGCAACCAGCCAGGTCACGGGTGTTTCCGAAAATAAAAAAATGATGTTTGGTAATTTCAGGTACTAATCTTTTCCCTACGTATTGCATAAACTATCGAACTTCATTTTAGTTTTTAGGTAAACCATATTTTCATTGGATAAAAAAATGATTAGTATGATTTTGTTTGTTTCTAAACCAAATTTTAAATGGGCTTCTTATGACTGTTGAGGTCCAATCTATTACAACCTCCTTTTCCTTGGGCTTTAATGAGAATGTGGTTTTTCTGGTATTTTAAGCTTCGTTCAAGAACAAAAGAAGTTGTTGTTGGTGTTTGTTTTTTTTTCTTCAAATTTAAAATACAAGCGATATTTGAAATACAAGCGATATTGCAAGAGAGGTTTGTTTCATTAAGAATTGCATCAATGTAATATAAAAGGAGCAATTTTTCATGTGGTATATGACTGTTGCTGCCTCAATTTCTTCATGAAACTTTAACGTGTAGCTCTCGCTAAAAGTTAATCCAAAACCAAAAAGTATTATGACTTGAAATTGCTTCTGGTCAGGTAAATGAACAACCGAACGAATTGCTTGGTAGCTTGGCAGGTAGGTAGATAGGAAGGAAGGATTCAAGGATCGGTGAAGGAAGAGGATGACATAACATTTTAGGCCGTACAAGAGTAAGTCTATCCTCAACATGATAATAATACATACTTTTGGTCCAATTAATGACATAATAAACATTCGCCTCTCATTAATTAATTATGTGTAGAAACGATACGTAGAAGCATCAGTGATGATATTCCGGAAGCCACCAACTGTGGACGCCAACATGATGAACACTCCAATGAAGATGCAAGCCTGCAAATTTCAAACACAAACTCAGCACTAAAATATATATTGTCATGCAAATTAATCCAGCTAGCTAATCTGCATATATATATATATTGTCATGCAATAAATAAGCTTATTTGAAGGATCCCTCAACTAAGGCTCTTTGTGTATATATATATTTGGCTTACCCAGTTGACGAGCCATTGGAGGCCGAATCTCTGTGGTTTCTTAATGATCAGCCACATTATAGAAGGAAGCTGTAAGAAAGAAAAATGCTCAATTCAGGAAGTTGTTGTACAATTAAAAGATTAAGAAATGAAATCTTAGCGAGAGAGGCTTACGAAATATGAAGTGGGGGCAAAACCAAATCCACCAAAGAAACCAAGCAGGTCCCCAAAGAAAGGGAAGGTCACTCCAACGAATAATGTAAATGCTGCAACATATTAAAGTTTTAATCAACCACAAATAACAAAATTAATCACTCTCTGTCTCTTAAATCAGAGCCAAAATGGGGAATTAATCTCACCAACATAAGCTGATCTTGTGATTAGTCTGAGTGCAATTCCTGGTGGGAAGTTCACTTTTTTCACCATCAAGCTCTCCAGCATGTCAAAAACAGGCATAGCATAAACCTGCACAGTTTTTTTTGTTCTTCTTCAAATTAGTCACATTACATCCTTAACCTTAATTAGGTAACTCTCTCTCATATTATTACTTAATTAAGCTGCTAAGTGCTGAGAGCAGAGTGGTGAGTCAGCAGTCTGACCTGGTAGCTGCCAATGACATGGACGACGACCATTAAGTTAGCAGCAGCAATGAGCCATGAAGGTTTCTTAAGATCCATGAGCACATTGTCATCAACATCTTGACCAAAAGCCCAGTACCCAATAAGGGCCACTGGGAAATAGCAAATGGCATTGATGAAATAGGCTCCGAGAGCACCTTTCCACATGGGTATCCTTGAAGGCTTCTCGGGAGTTGATGGAATTGTGGCTTGAATTTCAAGGGCCACTGCATGCCCTGCAAATGCAAACGAGATTTGACCCAACGCATTGAACACCCTGAACATGTAATCTGCTGGGCTCGTTTTCTTGTATGCGTAGCTTACATTTTCAACCCGACCTTTGCTTAAGCAACCAGCCCAGGCTATAGTTGAATAACTGCAAATTAATCAACCAAATTATAGTTAATTAAGCAAGTTTGTTAACTTGCCTTCTAAGGTTTCTCTTTTTAAGTGAGGCAAATTTAATAGGGTTTTAGAAAGGGTGACTTGACTGACTGCTCTAATTGTTGTTCTAAAACAAAACCAGAAAACCAACTTAGAGAAAGAATTAAGAAACTGATTACCTTAGTGACATGACCGCAGCTGCTAGAGAAACACCAGCTACGGAGTTGAAATTAGGAAGCTGAGAAAGAAAGAAATGGAGAGAGCCAAAGATGACAATCCAGTATGATTGCTTGATGGGTGTGCAGTTGGTACAGGCCATCTCCACAAACTTCTTTAGACACTTACCCCCGGTAACCATGTACACTATGTCACACCCAACCTGAACAATTAGCTGCTGTGGAAGCACAATCCATGGCCCCAGTTTTGGTCCAAAGGCATGTCGACCCAGGTCTATATATCGATCGAACCGAGTCCCCGGGACACATTCATGGAGTTGTATCATCTGCCACATTGTGTTCAAGGTCATGCACCATGATATTGCCAACACCATTGTCCCCGGACCCCTGAAGAAACAAAACCCAAAAAACAAAAAGGAGGAAGAAAAGTGGTTTAGTCTATAACTACGACTACAGGGACAACTTGTCTCTTTTTGGTTTTGGTAATTTGAGGTATTTTTTGTACCATCCTAAGTAGGCCATGGCATAAGGCAGACTGAGAACACCGGCACCTATCATGGCAGTGACGGTGTGAAAGGTAGAGTACCACCATTTGGCTCGGCGAGTGGTGTCCTGATCCTCCTTCCATTTTTCGTCTGAAACAACTTCCTGCCAGAGTTCGGAACATATAAATGATAAAACCAAAATCAAAATCAAACAGAGCTAAGATTGAAAAAAATTGTAAAGCTAGTTAGTTAGTAGTCTAGTACTGTTTTGTGTGAGTAGAGTAAAGAATGGTGACTGATGCTCACCTTTGGAGGAGGAGGAGGAGGAGGAGGAGGAGAAGTTGTAACCATTTTTTCTTCTTTCTTTTGCAAAGGAGACAGAGAAACACTTTCAATGTGGGAGTTGAGTGATCGTCATCATGTATGTATATAGCGGTTGATGACCCAAAATTGAGGATGGAACATAAAAAGAAATGTGGGATATATACATTGCTTTGCCCCACTTGTGTATATTTATTTTTGTTGCTTTCCACTGGGACTTGTGCTTTTCAAGACTGATCAGATGAGCAAATCATATAGGAAAAGCAGTAAAGACCCTTGCATACTTTGCAAAAGATGTTAACTCCCCACTTAAAATTATGTAGTGTTTTACTGAAGCTAAGGATTGTGATTTTACTCCACCCACTTTAATGTTTGAAATAAAGGAATCTGAGGAGGACCCCATTTTGACAAGCATCATGAAGCTCCCCTGTCAATTTTCTTTATGGAAAGTTCCTCTTATACAATTATTTTATTTATATTCCGAGTATTGAACCAATGATGGAAAATAAAAATAAAAATTTGTTAGTGGGTGAATGGATCCACCTTAAATTCAATCAGTACAATTATATAACATTACGGCTTTATAAAGAGAAGAGGACATAGTTTGAGGGATAATGATTAAAGACCAAGGATGCTCTTCTTCATGGGTAGTTGGTGGTGTCTAATTCTGCTCTTCTTTTAAAGTGTCCCCAGTCACTTTACACGCCCGGAGGTGACTGCTAGCCACTGATTACCACAAAATTAAAGGTTAATTATCATGTTTTGTTTAATCTTACGCTAACTCAACGTCACACATATATCACAGAAAATTATGATAATGATATTAGAAATGCAACTAGGTTTCAACTTTCATTCATGTTGAACCAACAAGTTCACACGATGTTCAATAAGCTTCTTCTTTCTTGATATGTGTATGCGTGTGAGGGTGTAAATAGTGATTACAAATCAAACAAGTACACCAAAAATTTGGCTTAGGAAAGACATAACGCACCCACACTAAATTTCTGCATAATTCAAAGGCTATGGCCTTATTCATGGGATAAAAACTTGCCCGGTTAACCAGGATTAGGTATTGGTAAAGAGCTATGGCAAGATGTGTAAAGGTATAAATTCTCATTTAAGAAGAGAGACCTCTAAAAATAATAAGTAAAACTGTGATAATTTTAGGTTATACTTGGCTGATAATTAAGTTCTTCACATGCCAGTCTACAAGTATTTGTAATAAGTCGAAGCTCTTGTTTGTTTAACCCATAAAGCCCCCTCCAGGCATATTGGACCCTTGTGAGGGAACTTGTCCCTGTGAAACTAATTGCGACCTGCCTTGAACATAAGCTTGACCCATTCCTGTCCCAACCAACTGCTGTTGTTGGTGCTGTTGCTGCAGTTGCTGCAATTGTGGAAGCTGTTGTTGTGATTGTAGCTGTGAGAGCTGCTGCTGTTGCAGCTGCGGAAGCTGCTGCTGTTGCAGCTGTGGAAGTTGCTGCTGTTGTTGCAGCTGCGGAAGTTGCTGCTGCTGCTGTTGTTGCTGCAGTTGTGGAATTTGTTGCTGTTGTTGCAGTTGAGGATGCTGCTGCTGTTGTTGTTGCAGTTGAGGGTGCTGCTGCTGCTGTTGTTGCAGTTGAGGATGCTGCTGCGGCTGTTGTTGCATCTGAGGATGCTGCTGCTGTTGTGGTTGCATCTGAGGATGCTGCTGCTGTTGTGGTTGCATCTGAGGATGCTGCTGCTGCTGCTGCTGTTGTTGCATCTGAGGATGCTGTTGCTGTTGTTGCAGCTGCTGCTGCTGCTGCTGCTGCTGAAGCTGGGGATGTTGTTGTTGTTGTAGCTGTGGATGCTGCTGCTGCTGCTGCTGTAGCTGTGGATGCTGTTGTGGTTGCTGCTGTTGCATTTGTTGCTGCTGCTGTTGCTGACCACCTACTTGTGGCTTAAACACAACCATATCCTGAACCGACGGTACACTTAGCTTTAAAAGAACCAGGTTATAAGAAAGTTACAATGCCGTGCCACAACCTCATTTTGGAGAACCCCCACAGGCCTCCATTTCAAAATTGGAAAAAATTAAAACAAAAGTTGAGGGATATGCAGGGAACCTTCAGAACTAAAAGCACCTTGTACAGGCTGCTACAAAGCTCTTTAATCTATCCCCCACAATCTTCACAAAATACAAGGTTCATTTTGCAGGTTGCTTTTAATACTGGAGGTACCTTACATATGTTTTGTGGACTTGCAAGCTCAGAGTTGGTGGCTATTAAAACTTTATTTGGAAAATAAATAAATAATAAGTAATCACAATCAGCAGTAATAAGAATGGCAATCTCACCCCAGGAAAAAGCATTCCAATCAAGCGGCAAGCTTTGTCAGAAACAGAGAGCAGTAGTGTCTGAGAGGGCAATTGGATCACAGCACACTGAAAAAAGTGGGAACCAGCTTTTTGAGGAAAAAAAAATCTATCGGAAAGAACTCAATTTCATATTTACATTCAGAGGAAAACTATTATAAAAGGTCAAATAAAATAGAAGACACCAACTAGCTTTGTTACTGAAGCCTCACAAGGATGAGAACAGAATCCAAATTAACCCCACTTCAAGCTGACCATTATTCACCCAAATAAATGCATAAATAACACAAATGGAATATAGTTTATCACAGCATTTGGAGGTTATTGAGTTTGATTAAATAATTATCTAGGTTCATATGAGAATCTCACAAAGCATGGGCTAATAATGATGATTAGGTTAATATAAATGAAAGAGCATGATCATTGGACAAGTGGATGAGAAACTTAAGGGATAAAGTGGAAGCTGTAAGTAATTGAATAGCAATAAGGAGAGTTTTTCAATGTCGAGACTTGAGAAAAAGTGAAGTCCCCTCATTCAAAAAGTATAGATGTGGTTCACTCTATCTCACCCCCCAAAAACCCAAACTAAAAAAACTAAAAAAGGGCTTGAAAAAGAAAGTGCAGCATGAATGATGAAAGTCAAAAATTTTGTGAAGAAAATCAAATTGGAATATGTTGGCTACACTTACAGGAAGAAATATATATAAAGGAAGGGAGAGAGAGTAAGCATCTTACAAGCTTCTTTTCTTGCAACTGCCCAAGAAACCCATGCTGATTCATTGCCCGAAAAACAAGAAAGTCTGCCCTTCCAACATATTGCCTGAAATTATAAATGTTGATGAAATCAAGAAGACTGAGGAGTATAACAACTACAGGACAATAATACACATAAATATATAAAATACAAGAGGGAAATCTTTCAATAACAGAAGTTACTTGTTATTCATGTGGTCCTGAGATATGAGCCTGACTATTTGCATTGTCGGTGGCCAGTTTGCTGCAAGCCTGAGGAGTGAGAAAACACAGGTCGATCAATATAGGTAAAAGATAATGCCAATGACATTATGTTTTACCATAATTATAACACTTTATTGTGCAGTAAAGCACCATCCAACAAGGCCAGCCCAACTAAAGAGTTCTGATCAAAACTTATAGCAACCACTCTCAGATCAACAGAATTCTAAGAATGGAGGTAACTTGAGAAAACACACTCACTCTCAGATCATCTATTTTTGCCTAGTAAAGGTGCATGAAATCAAGTTGAGTACAAACTCAGTTCACTAACTTTTTATTTTAACCAATAGTAGTAGACCTTTTTTCCTAAAAATAAATAAATTTGTGTTAAAGATAGAAACTTTAAACCATTGATTATATTCCATTGACATTATTTGGCAAAGAAAATAGAGCACTCCCCCAACTTACGTCTCAGAAGCTGAAGCACTCCTGTAACCCTGACAAAGAAGCATTTGGGATTTTAGTAAATAATTGAGTAACTGCTAATATTGTAAAAGATAAATGGGAAAATTACAAATAAACCCCCTTTGGTTAGGCCCTAAATATCCACTTTTTTTGTTCTCTGCAATTATTGTTCTCTCTCTCTCCTTCTCTGGCACCAAATGCATAATAATTTTGTAATATAAATCACTCAAAAGCACAATCACAAGGGAACACATAGAAAACCTATGGTTATCCATGATAGACACATTGGCTTTGATTCTATGGAAATCTGGAGTTTGCGTTTCTCTGTTTTGATAGTTTGGCAGTGGAGTTTTGGGTGAAGAGTGGAGTTGATGGAAATCAAAGACGAAGAAAAGGATGGGCATATGGTCTTTCAAAACCCAATTTTTATGAAAACATCCTGAAAATTCTCATGTGCCAGAGCCACACACATGCTTCATTTTTTTTCTTCTCAAAATTAATGATTATGTGCAATGAAAACCACAGAAGTATGAGAGTCACAAAATGTCAGACCACATGGGGTGTATCTGTAATTTTCCCAAAACAACTTTAAGTAAAAGCACATAAAAGCATATGAACATCCTACAAGAGAGCAAACTTTATTAGAGGGGGAAAAAGTAGAATCCTAAAAACAAGTATAAAATTAAAAAGAAGTCCATGTGCATCTGAGAACAAACCTCTAATCTCGTGATAAATACAGGTTGCCCTTGTCTCTGCCCAGATAAATTTCCCTGCATGTGTTTAGATCATTCAAATATAATTGATTGCAGAATTCCACAGTAAACAAGAGCCAACCCTCTTATAAATTTTCCCTGATATTCTATCTCACAAAAGCCCAACTCAAATATTTTCCAAAAAAATATACTAAACCTACCTCCCAGACTTTCACATATTTGGATTGTGCAGATTGCAGAGCGCTTGATGTCTGTTGTGACAACGGTACATTAGGTGCTGAACTATTGTTTGCACCAAGTGACTGTATCCCAGCTTGCACCTGTTGAGGCATTCCTGGAGTAGGAATCATGGTACCAGTTCCAGAGGAGGAACCTGATGAACCAAGGGCACTCATCATGTTAGGGTTCATGCCAATTGCACTTTGAACCATTTGTGGTCCCGAGAGATTTCCTTGGCTCATGCCAGGTACAGATTGACCCATACTAACACCACCTTGAAGGTTACTCATTGGTTGCGAAATCCCAAGGTTATTATTTCCAGACACATTAGAATTAGCTGAAGTAAATGAACTAAGACCTGAGTTCTGTGCAACCTGTGTAAGAGTGCCAGACCCTGAAGATGAAAACACGTTTTGAGCAGCACCCACTGAAGATGCCATTCCACTAGATATCATGTTTGATACATGCATGGCCATAGGATTTTGACCCATAGTTTGGAGTCCTATAGAAGTTCCTCCAGTTAAGGCTGCTGAGTTCATCACGCGTGCTTGAGAGATATTGTTGAGGATGCTACCGACAGGACGTGAGGGATGTGTCACACCACTCACGACAGGTTTCAAATCTGGCACATTCTCATTATTTGTGGTCATCTCTTGAGAAGCAGAAGATGGTGAAGAAGTCTGCAAGCTTGGGACTCCTTGGGAAGGAGGACGGACAGATGGAATATGTGGAAACGCAGGTCCAGCTACCATGGAACTTACAGTACTTGGCTCCTAAACAAATTATATCAGAAGTCTATGACAACTTGCATAATTTAAATCAACACAACAGAACAAAAAAAACAACCCTCGCAGCACAAAGCATAAAACTCAAATGGGTGCATAACAAATCTTACAACTTTTACAGTAGCAGGAGGCACATTTCCAACAGCAACTGGTTGCCGATTCATAACAGATCCATTCACTAATTTGGAAAGTAAACCAAAAAAAGGGGGGTAAGTCTTCAACAAAGCAGGATAAGCAAGAATTAACCATGAAAAAATTATGAACAACCTAACCATAACAAACTTAATTGATTAATTCAAACCGGAAAGAGACTTTTATCCCATGAATTGCAAACATTTCCACTTATTATGTTCATCTGTGAGGCGTTCATAACGATGAGCCAAGTACTCTTATACATAAAAATAAAATAAAAACTGCAAGTACATTGGTTTTGACGCATTGATCATTAAAACTGAAAGATAAGAGCAAGAATAAAATCAAATGTATATTTGGAAAGAAATCATTAAGTTCTTTCATTAAAAATAAAAAATAAACCAGATATTTTGCACTATAAAAAAATACATGATATTCAATATCTAACACGTTTAGAAAGGGAGCAGCATATTGACTGCAAAAACAACCAGATGGCACAGAAGTTGGAGGCGGCCCTGTAACTGAAGCAACAGGAGCTATGTCCATTTTCACAGGACTCTGATTCGAGGGCAAATTTGTACTTCCAGGACGACTTAAAGTAGCACGGGCCTCCAAAAAGTTCTCTGAGATTAAAACAAGAAACTGGGGGTTTTTTGCATTATCAATTGGTGGGTCTGCCGCCCGGGGGTTGCGCTTTCCCTGCATTGGAAAAGTGGTCTCTATCATGCCAACTTCTAGTGATTTTAAACCATAGGAAACAAAATATCAGTCTGGCAATAATTATGTCACCTCTCTTTTGTATCAGATCAAACATTCTTCTTTGCAGGTTAATTAACATAATTAGACAGTAGTTAAACGTATAACCAAAGAAAGCTATATTTTCTTTCAGGATAGTCTAAGCAATTAAGTTTAGAGTTTAGCAACATAAAGGTGTAAGGCTCAAATAGAGCACTAAGGAAAATAAAGAAAGGATCGTTAAGACGTTGATTTAGCAAAAAACAAAAAATAGTCAAGGGTATAATATATGAGGACAAAAAATAAGAAATAGAATCAAACTATCAGCATACCGCATTATAAATTGCTCTGAGTTTAGGTAGCTGTTTTGGACAAATGACTGACATCGAAACAGAGCACTGGATGGAAAAGTAAGGGATCAGTACTGATGATGTTCAACCTCATGAGAAAAAGGAACAGCCACCATTAAACTAAACAAAAAACTACCTGTGGAAATGATTTAGCAACAGCCTCAGCATCATAAAGACGGTTTTCTGTTTGTGAGTCAATAATTTCATTCTGCTCCAAATTTTGCATTTGTGGTCGATACACTGGTGTGGGCAAGGGGTGAGGGTTACTAGCAGCAAGAAGTATGCAATGCTTCTGACAATCCACATTTTGTTGATTTTGGTTTCCATTTTGAACAGTAGGGAACATCTGAGTTACACAGCAGAAGAATAGTAAATGTTAGGCTTAAAATGTAACCTTAAGAACTGCAGTCAATAATGATCCAAAAGGCTTATGATCTTTTAACTTAAAATCTGTGCAAAATCGGAAGTAGATCCACAGCAGCTGTAAGTTATAACTTGTAATTTAATCTAACTCACTTCTCCACATTCTTTCCATAGATGGAAGCCATTGTGATATAAATAGTCACCAGTATAGATGGAAGCCATTGTGATATAAATTTTGACTCACTTTTTTTTTTATTAAAAAAAAAAACAAAGACAATTATATGTATGGATAAGCAAAATACATGGACTGACTGAAACAACATACCATTAGAGCTTCAGAAAGCCCTTCCGCAATTGCAGCATCACTAAAACCACCCCCAGAAAAGGGTATAGCTGAAAGCCACTGTAAGAATAGATCTAAATCCCTTGTCCAGCCACTCCGTTGTACCAGGCAACCTGCATAAAAGGTTGTGCAAGTATAAAAAGATATTGAGCTAAAGCAAGTTACAGTAAAGACATGGAAATTCCTGCATATTATCTAGAAGAAATGGAAGCTTCATAACATCGCAGGCACGTTACTGTTGTATAAGTGATAATTGTACCAGAAAAACTTCCATTTTCTAAGGGGAACTGGAAAATGTACTTCTTGAAGTCGTGTAGTTCGTTGTGTTTCAACATAAAGTTCACAAAAGTAGACAAGGCACTCAATTCAAACAAATTGATGTCTTCCAGGTGGTATTATGCACAAAGAACAACTGCATTGGTATGATTTTATTCTTTAACCTAAATCCACTGAGAACCCACCACTGCAAAGGGATCATTCCATAAAGTATGATGTGAAAATCACCAAGCAATAATTTGTAAACCTTGAACAATATTTCCAGCTTAACTTTGCAAAGAATTATTCAACTTAGTGTCAGATTGAATCCTGTTAGTACGAGGATGTAGGACTGCTAGCCAGCATCTTAATTCCTCAGAATTTGTTGTCGACCCCAGATCGAAGTAATAAAGTAACAAGAGAGGTCATAATTGGATAACAAGGATTAAGACGAATGAAAACTACATACCACAATACGATCCATGAGTATAGAAGGTGACCAGGGAGAGCTCAACCGTAGACGTAGAGGGCTTCTGTATCTCAAAAGCAAAATATCTCGTAAATAAGAAAAAGGCTAGCAAGCTAGAACTAAATCTTACAGAGGGAATTCATAATGCTAGCTGAAAGTGAAATGTTAGATTATAGACGTCTACGGTTTGATAAATAATTCATAAATAAGGCATGATGAGCAGAAAGTGAGAAAAGTTAATACAACATTACAAAAAATTGAATCCTGCAAAGGAAACTGGACAACACTAAAATGCATTATCTGGAATGCCAAACATTATATGGGCACATGTTCAGAAAATAGCTTTTGCATGAACAATTAGCAGTTCTTGACAAATGCCTTTCTGATACAGAATCATAAACATAGACAATAATAAATTTATTGAAAAAAGGCGCATACCTGCCCACTCAACTCGTTTCCACAAAAACACCTGCATGAAAAAACTAAATCAGAACTGGCATACAGATATAGTAATGCATAAAATGCCATTCAAGTTTATGATCCAACATGTAACGAGAAAAGGCAATGACATATTGAAAGTTCATATAAGGCTCTATGCACAGGAATATAATTAATGAACCTAGTTAAGCTTCCTAATATGAACTGTAATTGAAGCTGTTAAAGCTGGGCACTTGTTAACTTTTTTTAGAGTTCTCAAGGACAACTTAAAAAGTTTTCCATGTGCAAGAAAATGAAACTGTAAGCGGCAAGGCATGATAAAATTTCATCATTTATGCAACCCTCTAGGGAAAGCTATGACAAAACGGAAGCGAAGAAAAATAGAAGAATGAGTTAGAACTTAAATAGCGGACCTCACAATCTTCTCTAAATAATCTACAACAATGAGTTCCCAAAAGAGACCCATGGCTGCAGTCCCTTCAACAGCGATGATCAGTTGTTTCTCAGCCATTAGGATTTTCTCTGTGACAGAAATGGGAATCCTCTTTTAAAGATCACACTGGCAACCTCGGGGATATCGATTAGTCTCGCTGACAAGCACGTATGCACTTATTTTCTCTAGTTATTGACACGTCTGTGTGGAACTCTGTAAAAGACAAACTAACTATCCACCATTGACCCTAAAAATCAAATCAACTAGAGCATAACACCCCGCTTCAAGATGTCTGAGGATTTATCCTCTCTCCTTTATTTCACCACCAGAGGAAACCCAGAATGTTTGAATTTATTTGCTCAAACACGATACTATTAAGTTCAGAAATGAATCAAAAGCGAAAAGTAAGCCAACCAGTTATTCAATGTAAAAACCTAAAATGTAAATATGAGAGGTTTATAGCCTATGCTATAGCCAATAGGTATGCTATATATTCCTAAAGCATAAATTTCTATAATAACCAAGAGTCAACTCATTAAACCTCTTGTATTGTGCATAATTTGGATGGAAGTTCATCATGATATATGGAAAATATCTATTTGATATTATAGGACTTATTTTCCACCACATGCCGATAAGCAACAGTTCAACATTTGCAGATCATCACCGCTGACAACTTCTAACTAGTTAATTATATATATAATTCAGTTTCCATCAGTTGTACGAAATCAAACCTCGTACATTGTAGAAATATAGCAAGGCTGCATATGGTTTCAACAGTATAAGGGTTTAGAAATTGGACATTTTGTGGTTCACTGATCCAGTTTTCTGAGGTACTTCTATAGCCGGCCAAAGAATTCCAAATTAAACCAAAACTCTATGATTCGAGTTACCCAAACACTACTCCACATAACCAATATCAGATTGAAATGCAGCGTCTTCAAGTACAAAAGTAAAATTGCAATTTAAGTTCAATTCCAAGCCACCAAACCCAGCCGGAAACAAACTAATACATCACATAAAAGAGCCATAAACATTTCCCCTCCAATAAAAATAAACGAAAAGGTAAAATCTTGTAGTTAAGAGTGACAGTCGCAAAAGTTAAAAATTTATTTCCCTCTTTCCCACAACTTCCTAGCAACCAAACAAACCAAAAACAGATAAGCAAACAAACCAAAACCCTAACATCACTAAAAATCAAAATCAAAATCAACAAAAGAATACACTGAGTATGAGAAGTTCCTACCTGATTATCTTATCAAGGTAATCAGATATAATGGTTGACCAGTAGGGCCCCATGGCCGCGGTGCCTTCAACGGCGACGATCAGCTGCTTCTCCGCCATCCTAACGCCAGAAGCGACCGTTAACTAACACTAAGAAATTTCAACTGCCTTGCGACAGGTTGTCCGTCAATGTGAGAAAGTTGAAAGCTTGAAATGGGATCAGTGCAGGAAACGTAGCGTCTGGTTGAAGACAGCAGGCACCAGTATTTAAACGAGAGCCAAAACCCCGCAAATACAACTACGACTGGTTTTTGGGGTTCCTCTGGTGGCGCAAAATTAGAGGGCGGGCGCATCGGGTTTTTTCGTTGGAAGGTTGAAACCTCTAGAAACGGGTTTTGCTGGACAAAACAAATACAAATCCTTTCGTTTTGTATTTCTTCCTATTATGCCAATCAAATTTCATTTCTTGAATCTATATTTATAAAGTAAAACATTCAAAATATTAGAAAATACTTTTGATTAATTCAAATATTAAGAATTAAAATTATTAATTAAATAAAGATATAGTATATTTTTATATTAAAAAAATAAAAATAAAAACAAAATCAGATAATAAGTTCTATTTTTATGGAACATAACTATCCATATTATCTTTTCTTAATTTATTTCTTGAATATATATATATATCTATATATATAAAGCAAAAGGCAGAGAATGGTGAAACATTCAAAATATCAGAAAATGCCCTTGGTTAATGCAAACATTAAGAATTCAAATTATTAATTAAATGAGGATAATATGATAAATTCACACTTTTTCATATTTAAAAAAATTAAAAGAAAAAAAAAACAGATAATGGATCCTATTTTTATGGAACACAACTACCCATTATCTTTTTTAATTCTAAAATAAATTTACTTATTTTTTAAAAAAAACCTCTCGCAAGCGCGGAAGCGCGTGCAAAGAGGCTAGTATATATAAAGCAAAAGGCAGAGAATGGTGAAACATTCAAAATACCAGAAAATGCCCTTGGTTAATGCAAACATTAAGAATTGAAATTATTAATTAAATGAGGATAATATGGTAAATTCACAATTATTCGTATTAAAAAAATTAAAATTAAAAGAAAATTCAGATAATGGGTCCTATTTTTATGGAACACAAATATCCATTATCTTTTTTAATTCTAAAATAAATTTAATTTTTTTAAAAAAAAACCTCTCGCATGCGCGGAAGCGCGTGCAAAGAGGCTAGTATATATATATATATATCAAAAGACTGAGAATGTTGCAAAAGGAATAGAACGAGAAAACATTCAAAATACCATAAATGCCCTTAGTTAATGCAAATATTAAGAATTAAAATTATTAATTAAATGAAAATAATATGGTAAATTCACACTTTTTCGTATTTAAAAAAACTAAAAATTAAATTCTATTTTTATGAAACACAACTACCTGTTATCTTTTTTAATTCTAAAATAAAATTTTAAATTTTTTAAAAAAAGCCTCTCGCAAGCCTTGAAGCGCGTGCAGATGAGTTAGTTAAATCTTATGTCAATTGTATGAAAATATATATATATATATATATATATTACTATATTAGACTCTCTTTTTTTTTAATCAACAGCTATCAATCTTTTTTTTTTCCTTATTTGAGAATACCATGTAAGATAAATATTGAGTATTTAGTAATTATTATGGATCATACTTTATATTTTTTTTTAAATGAAGTTTAATGATATGCATTGAATCTCTTTCAATTGTTGAACTTTTTTTTTTGTTTTTTTTTTGTTTTGGGTAAAAAACATGAGGTGTTAGTTGAGCTGAAAATTACTCCAAATAAAGCAAGAAGTTCATAGAAGGTTAACAATTTTTTTTTTGGGTATAAAATGTTTACACCTTCAGCACTTGTCAAACGTTGTCCATGAGTTTGGAATTGAGTAGTAGCTACACTTATTGAACATTTTCAAGAAGTTCATGTGTCATAATTTTCCAATAGTTTTCAATTCCAACTCATGTCATCTATTTGTGGATCACCAGCTTCGATTGGATTTGATTATATTGAATTCACAATTTAATACATATTAAATTTTATGCGAATTTGCTATATTTTCTTAGCTATGATTGAATTCTAATGAACTTGTATTGTATTGGATAATTTGAAATCTAAATATATGGTTGTAAGTAAATTCTATACATTTTCATCAAAACAAGTCAAATTGGATTATATTGAAAAATACAATTTAAATGCATATTCCTTACATTTTCAAGGTTTTTTTTTTTTTTTTTGTGGAAATCGAGTTTCATTAAATAGAAGGCCAAAGTCATATTACATCAAAATGTACTCAAATAATTGATTACACACAAAATAAAATACAAACAGACAGAGCCCACTACAAATAAAACTAATAAAATGCATAGAGCACACATAAAAGTATTAAGTCCACATAAAGGCCAAGAGCCCACATAGAGGCCAAGAGCCCACATAACGGCAAAAAGCCCACAAAAGGCAAAAGCCCACAAAGCACAACACAACATTAGGAAACCCTAACACTATTAACAGATATGTGCCGAACAATCCTACAGCCACAAACCGCACCACCATAGCAAGCCGACAACCACCAGAGAGAAACCAGTAACCAATAGAAAATGGTGGTGAGCAAGCCACCCAAGCTACACCTAGTAGGAGTAGCGCTACCATAATCCAAGCAATAAGTGTGATTTGCACTTTAAGAGTATCTCCAGGAGACACTTCAAATTTTACCCCAATTCTAGCTAAAATAGCTAAGTACTTAAAAGTTGGTTTCTCCAGCAATGCTCTATATTTTAGCTAACCTCAAATATTTTATTATTTTAAATTTATTATTATATTAAAAGAAAGAACCCAAAAGCTAATTTTCTCTAGACCCCACCGAACCTTTTTCTTTTCTTTTCTCTCTTTCCCTCTCTCTCTCTCTCTCTTCCAGCTTTTTCTTCTCTTTTTCTCTCTCTCTCTCTCTCTTTCCCTCTTTCTTTCTCTCTCTCTTGCACAACTTCAGTTGGCGAGCCTGAATTTCTCTCTCCCCATCGCTACATGTAGGGATCCAAAATAGCGAAAGCTAAAATAGCGAGAGAAATAGTGTGGCTGCTGGAGGGCAGTTTTTCCTTCTTTTTTGCTACAATGGCTAGGGATAAGGGAGTAGCGATGCAACTGGAGATGCTCTAAGGGCATCCCAAACTCCATCAATTCCACCGAGGATAAATAATGGAAGAAACATCTGTGGAGTCAAGGAGCCAATGATAGTGGTTAAGACCAACCGATGTGACGCAGCCTCCAACAATGAGGAGAGAAAATGCATTGCAAAAACCTGTAAAGAGCACCAGAAAAATAAAACCGAAGCCTTCACGGCCTAAAAGATGAAACAAATTAAACTTAAATAAAAGGAAAAAAGAAAAAAAAAAAGGAACTGGCTCTACAAAAACAGGGGAGCAACCCGAAAATGGAGCAAAATTTGGGGAGGGGAATGGAAGAGAGATGAGAAGGTAGGGAAAAAAGGGGTGAAGGAGAAAATCAGAAAAGAAAGAAAAAAGAAGGAGATGAGAAAAAAAGAAAAGAAAGCAAAAGAATGAGAGAGGAAGAAGGAACCAGAGAAGAAAGAAAGGGAGAGAACAGGGAGAAAAAGCAAAAAAATAGAAAAAGGAACCAAAAAGAGGGAGGAATGAGGAACAAGGAGGTAAGAAAGGGATGGGAGAAGGGTCGGTGACCGCTTCCCCCCTTGGCGGCGCTAAAAGAGAGAGGGCTAGGGTTGGGAGTTTTTTTTTTTATTAACCCCAACCTATAAGGGTTATTATAAACTCATACCCAACCTTTATTGACCCATTTGACCAGTACATGAACTTTGTGAATCCTTTCATAAAACACCCTCCGTCACTCAGTCCGTCAGGAGCCTCGTTAAGTGAGGAGGTGACGCTGTCGACGTGGAGCAATTTATAAAGTCACCATGGCGGCTCAAAGTTGGAGGTTGCCATGTTGGATTCATGCCCAAATGAAGCTATACGCGTTGCCATCCCCCAAAACGATGAAGCCCTAATCCCCAAATTAAACCCAAATCATCGATTCCTCTATAGAGTACAGAAAAAAGAACTCTTCTTTCCATTGCCAAAAGCCTTCAATTCTTGTGGATCGTAGAGGTAAAAGGAATCGAATCTTGAAGGTTTGAGTTGTTGTCGGTGATGGCTTGGTATACCAGACCTTGAGGAGAAGTGAAAGAGTACGGTAAGTTTTGAAAGATGATATTGGATTTGTGGGTTGTATTTGTAAGTTTCAAATGGTGGGGCCTAGTTTTTGGTTGGGTTTGTCGGAGTTATGCTCTATTGCTTTTGGTTTTTTCCGTTTATGATTTTACCATTTTAGGTTTTGGTTTGATTGTTTCTGGTTTTGCCATTTTTTTTTAATGTTTTTTCCATTAGTTTATGTTTTTCCCTTTTATACGGTTTGAGTTCCATTTAATACTGAAAGGAGGGTTTTTGCCACTGTGTATAGTCAATGTAGTGACTTCTATGGTCCCAATGAATACCATTGTATATATATTGTCTAATTGCATGTGCATTTTGGTATTTTTAGGTGAACCTGATATGTTTACAGTGACCATGTATCACGGGGGCAGATTTAGTGACAATTTCTATGTTGGAGGTGATATTGCCTATTTTGATTATGTTGATAAGGAATTGGTTGAAATAGGTTATATGGTTCAGGAATTGGGTTATCTGGAAATGATTATACTTTATCATTATAAGTTACCTGGGCATTCAAACTCTCTCACTGTTGCAGTATGATGAAGATGTAGGAGATATGTGTGCATTAGTTCCAGAAGTTAAGGAGATTGAGATATATCTAGAGCATTTAGACTATGACATTGAAGACTTCCTTAAAAGTAAAGAATCACAATCTTGTTCCACAGTTGAGAAAAAGTGTAAAGTGTTTATTAAGGAAATATATGAGGAACATCCCCTGGCAATTATACGAAGTGGAAGCAAAGTTGAAGTTGACACTGAGGTCGAGAATGGTTGTGACATTGGGGTTGAGACTGGAAATGAAAAGGCATTGGTAAGGGAAATGAGAAGAATTGGGAAAGGAAAGGCAGTTGTAACAGAACCATATGATTCTTGTGATGGTTATCCTTCTGACAACTTTAGATTGGTAGATACTGGATATGTAATGCATAAGAATGATGATATTGACCTAAATACCTTAGTTGGAGATGATTGGCTGGGTGGTATTTCATTTACAAATACACAAGGCCAGGTTGCACATGAATTTGCAAGTGAGGCCATAACTAAAGCTACAAATGGGCCTGATCAAGGTGCAAATGGTCATCCTCGAGATGGACCTGGAACTGAGAAAGGTGGAAATAGGCCTGAGAATGGTGCCACTAGGTCTGATCAAGGAAGAACTAGGCATGATGGGTTTTTTTTGTAGTGATTTTAAGCCATTAGAAGATATTGAAGAAGGTCACCATATTAATGCTGAGTTATGGTCTACATCAGATGGGAAAGAAGGTGGTTCAACTAAGAGGTTCACATAATACAATCTTGAGACAGACAACCATGATCTACAGTTTGAGTTGGGCATAATGTTTTCTAATTGTCATGTATTTAGAGAAGCAATTAAAGCACATTGCCTGAAACTTGGGAAAAATATATATTTTAAGAGGAATGAGATATACAAACTGAAGGTTTACTATAAGGAATACCCATGCCCATAGCATATATATGATTATGCCAAGAGTTCTATGGATAAGACCTTGGTTGTGAAGATTTACAACCCCAACCATAATTGTAGTAGGGTTTGGAAGAATAAACAAGCCACTACCAAATGGATAACTGACACTTTCATTGATAGGGTTCAATCCAAGCTCAAATTCTACCAAAATCACTTCTGAATGTTGCTACTAAGGAATGGGTTGTTGGTGTTTCACACATAAATTGTTATAGAGCCAAAAGAGCTGTTCTTCAGTTGATAGAAGGGATTGTGGCTTCACAATATAGCAGGTTGTGGGACTATTATGAAGAAGTGAAGAGAACTAATTTGTGAACCACTATGAAAATGAAGTGTGATTTCAATGGCAATGATGCAATATTTCAAAGACTTTATGTCTGTTTAGGACGGTGTAAAAAGGGGTTCAAAGAAGGTTGTATGCCTATAATTGGGCTAGATGGTTGTCACTTGAAGGGAGTCTATGGGTGACAACTGTTGACAGCCATTGGGATATATGTAAATAATGAGACTTGGGTCATTGCTTATGCAGTGGTGGAAATGGAGACAAGGGACTCTTGGCACTTGGTTCCTTGAACTGCTAGTTGCTGATTTGGAATTGTTAACTCACATTGGTGGTTGTTTATTTCTGACATGCAAAAAGGATTGCCTGGAGCATTTGAAGATGTAGTACCTAATGTTAAGCATCATTTTTGTGTTAGGCATCTATTCAGCAAGTACATAAAATTATACAAGGGCAAGGCACTTAAGGACATGTACTGAGGTTGTGCAAGAGCCACTGTAGTTGAGTAATATTAGAGGTGCATGGATCTAAAGACTCTTCATGTTAGGGTCTGGGAATGGCTAGTGTCTAAACTTCCACAACAATGGTCTAAATCACATTCAACTTAGCTGTGAAATGTGATATGCTCATCAACAACCTGTGTGAGTCATTCAATAACACAATTAAACCTGCAAAAGATAAGCCAAACTTAACTTTGGTGGAGATGATAAGATGCCTATTGATGAGTAGAATAACATCTAGAAGGTTCAAGATGATGAGTTGGCCTTATGAATTATACCCTAACATTTTTAACAAACTACAAGCCAAAAAAGTTCTGTGTGGCCAATGCACACTGTCATGTGGTCAAGAGGCTCTAAATATCAAGTGGATGGTGGGAAAGGGGATCAATATGTAATGGACTTAAACAGACACACCTGTTCTTGCAAGGAATGAGACTTAAGTGGTATACCATGTGCTCATGGTATTGCTGCA
Organism: Prunus persica; assembly: GCF_000346465.2. Lineage (NCBI taxonomy): Eukaryota > Viridiplantae > Streptophyta > Magnoliopsida > Rosales > Rosaceae > Prunus > Prunus persica. Next base: position 29,963,265 of record NC_034009.1, on the reverse strand, counting down.
GCACATTACAAAGGGGGTAGACCAGTTGAGTAGTATGTCAACTCTTGCTATAGCAGAACTGCATACTTAAGAGCCTATGACAACCTCTTACAAATTAACGGTCCAAATCCATGGGCCAGGTTTAAGCATGAAACTGTTAAGCCACCATCATACAGTAGACATCCAGGAAGACTAAAGAAACTAAGGAGAAATGAGGCTGAGGAGAAATTTGATAAAACGGGGAAGAAATGTCTTGGAAAACAAGGCCTTGCTATGAGGTACAGCCATTGTGGAGAATAAGGTCACAATAGCATGACTCATCACAGGCATCTACCTCCAAAACAAAAGAAGAAAACTGGAAAAGTATTCGGCTCCAAAAGGGAAGACAAAAAGAAAAGTTGTAAGGGGTAAGAAAAAAATTGGAGAACCTCTAAATATAAGTCTCTAAACCCTAGTATGTTGTTTGATGTATGTAAGCATGGTAACTATGCGTATACAATTGTTTGATGTATACAAGAATCAAACCCTTCAATTGAACCAATTGCAATGAGGACAAGAAGCTCACAATCAAAGAATTCAATAGAGGCACCAATTGCAGTGAGGACAAGAAGCTACAAATCAACTCATAACTTAGGAAAGAAACATGAAACGATTGTGTACGGACAAGTGAAACGAAGCCACACCTTTACTCTTTTTTTTTGCTTATGTTGAACTGTGCTTGAATTGATTTATTTTGAGATGGGAAGAGTTATGTTCAACTATGAATTGGTATATTTTGAGATGGGAAGAGTTATGTTTAACTCTGATTTGGTACATTTTGATATGAGATAAATTATGTTCAACTCTGATTTGGTATATTTTGAGATTTCAACTCTGATTTGGTATATTTTGATATGGTAATGGTTATCCTTTTAAGATGTCAACTTATGTATTTTGACACTTCAGTTTGGTTGTATTTACAGATGGGAAGTTATACATTTTCATATTAGAACTTATGTATTTTGACACTTGCATTTTCACACCTGTTTTTTTAAGAACAATTTACTAAATGTAAAGGTTTACAACTTCATTTCAAAATATAAGGTTTGCATTTTCAGCTTCATTTCACACCTACATTTTCAACTCTACCTCTCTCATTTCAAAATGTAAAGGTTTACAACTTCATTACAGACATAGCATAACTTACATTTCATTACAATGTTATCATATAAACACCCTTTGCAAAACAATGACCAAGACAAAGCCTAAAATTCTAGTTCTAGCCTAACATTTTTGTTAGGTAGATGCTTTCTCAAGCCCCCACCAAACAACACCAACAAAATCACCAAAATTGTAACACATGAACTCAATAGCACTACCCACATAAGCTTCCCTCTTATCCCCACTTTTCTTTGCAACTCCTTATGCTTTTTTACCTTTCTTAGCAACCCAGGAATAACAGTCCTAGATCTTTCACCCATTCAGGGATCAATCCGCTGAAAGAAGTTGCACCCTTGTCCTCTCTGTGCATTACATCAAGCCGATCACTTTCTAACCCAAATCCACAACAACAAAAAAGAGAAATTCAAAAACACAAAACTCATATCTCTTACCCCGTGCTTCACACATCCAAAGAAACATCTCCAAGGGTTCGCACCAGTCCAGGAAGTGAACTCCTGAGCTTGCTTTCCACAACAACACTTATGCACCTCCATCTTCGTATCAATTGGGAAAAAATGAAGGAGATGAAATTAGAGATTTTGACAATTTTGGGGCTCATAGGCCTTTTCTTTTGTATGCTCAAGTCTTTTGTCGAAGATTTTAAATTGCTCCACGTTATCAAAAATACCTACATCAACAACACTACCTCATCACTTAATGAGGTTCCTGAAGGACTGAGTGCGGAGGGTGTTTTATGAAATAATTCACAAAATTTATGTAATAGTCAAATGGGTCAACAAAGGTTGGGTATGAGTTTATAATGATCTCTATAAGTTTTGGGGTTTATAGCACATCCACCCCAAAGGGCAAGGGCAATGCAAGGTTTGTCACTATTCACGTGAATAGTGGTAGCCCTTGCCTTTTTTGTTTCCACCCCAAAGGGTAAGGACAAGAGCAATTACTATTCACTTTAATTTATTTCCTATTTTTTATACTTAAACCATTAATTTTAGTGTGGGAAGTGAAGAATATGGCTACGGTTTTTATTTATTTTTAAATTATGAAAATTTTGGTTTATTTTTCAATTTTTTCTAAATTTTTTTCGTTGCTGACGTTATCGATGACGTCAACAAACCCATACAAGATTTGCCTTCGGGTCTGCCCAAGCTTGTGGAGCCCACCAACTGCCCGATCTTGCTGTTGCACGCTGGAGCCAATTGCTGAGCCTAGACCCCTCCTGCCAGGACAAAAGAGGAGCGTTGGAAGTGCCCTTACTGTAGTTAATCCGACTTCTTTTTTTCTTCTATCCTTTTTAAATAAATTTTAGTTGATATTATTAAAAAAAAATTGTGAGTGTCGGCCCGGAGAAGCCCACGTTTGCTTGAAGAACGTAGAATCAGGGGCCCATTAGAGCATGTACAGCGCCAGGGGTTGGCCCAGGCAAAAGGCAAAAATCAGCCCAAGTCCAGCTCCAGCGCGCGCAAAGCAGCCCGGGCAAGCTGCGGGTCCCACGAGCCCGGGCAGGCCCAAGGGCGAAAATCGACTGGGCTCGAGCCCGAGTTCAGGTGACGTCAGCGCTGACGTCACCACCAACGGTTACATGCCACGTGTCGGAACCGGGTGGCTCCGATTGGATTTTTTTCAGAAATCCTACGGTTCTCATTTTTTTGGCCAAAAAAATTTTAAAAAAATCCGAAAAAATCCGAAAAAATTCTGAAATTTTTTTTTAAAAAAATACCAAAAATGTATGTATTTTTTCCCTATAAATACCTAACCATTTTATCTACTTTCAACACCAAATCTTCATACAATTTCTTCTCCATACAATATTTTCTACTCTCCACTCACATAATTCATTTTCCACACCAAATCTCCATACAAACTCATCTCCTTCCAATATTTTTTACTCTCTACTCATATTTTCCACTTTCCACACCAATTCCATACAAACTCTTCTCCTTCTAATATTTTTTACTATCCACTCACATTTTTGTACTACTTTCCATTTGTAGAAAATAAACAAATGGCATCTTCTGTTGAAATCGGAGGCTCGTGGTCAACCCAGGAAGATATTGCGTTGTGCGAGTCTTGGGTGAACGTTAGTCATGACCCTATCACGGGCAATGAGATGAAGTTCCATCATATGTGGAGCAAAATTCATGGAGAATTTTGTCAAAGATCGGGTTCCATTCGGACCGAAATGGCTTTGTCTAGTAGATGGAAAATTCTAAACAAAGAGTTAGGGAAATGGAGAAATGCCTTGACAAAAGCAAAGGAGAACATTCGGAGCGGTGCGAATCTTTCCGATGAGGTAAAATATTTTTAATTGTCATTTTAATCAATTTAATGTAACTTTTTTTTATTGCATATTCTATTTCTTTTTGTTGCACAATGTTTATTTTATTTTTGCATTTCCTAATTGGATTTATTTATTTACATAATCAATTTTATTCTTGCATTTCAAATATGTTTATAATTTCATGCATAATCTTTATTTTTTGTTTTTGCATTTTCAATTTGTCTATATTTATTTACATAATCAATTTTATTCTTGCATTTCAAAATAGTTTATAATTTCTTGCATTGTATATTTTTTTAATGCACTTCCAATTATTTATTTTGAATAGATCATACAAGCACAAATGTGGTTCGGTGCCATGGGACAAGGGAAAAAAAGTTTTGTGCATTTCCAATGTTGGGAAATTGTCAAGGATTGTTCCAGATTCAAAATTATTCTTACCGCACCCCCGGTTGTGTTGCATGAGACGCCGCTCCACGAATCGCCATTAACCGATTCACCATTGGACTCCCCAATGGAAACGGAGTCACCACTCCCACGTCCGCCGAGACCTATTGGGAGAAAGGCGGCAAAGGCCAAGAGAGGGGGCACTTCGAACATTGATTGTGTTCAAATATTCGAGCAAATAGCTAAGAACAACTCTCTAAGATTGGAGAGAGACTTGAGGAGAGATGAAGCGGACAAGGCACGATTGGAAGCCTTTGCAATTGAAAAGCAACATGCAAAAGAAAAAGACGAGGATGACAAAGAGATGAAAATCATGGCCATGGATACGAGCCATATGTCTCCTGAAACAAAGGCCTATTGGAAACATAAACGAAGGGATGTGATGAGAAGAAAACTTTTCCATGACGACGGACCTAGCAATACGGATTGGCTAAATGATGAAAACCATTAGATTGTATTGTTGTATTTTTTTATAATTGTTGTATTTTTTTTAAATTGTTGTATTATCCTTTAATTTGTTGTATTGTTTCTTTTTTATTCAATCAAAAAAGCATTCTATAATTGGACTACTTATTAAAAACATTTGAGCATTCCTCACAAAGATTAATTAAAAACAAACCTTCATTTATTGCAAACAACACACAAAACAAACCATACATAAAAGCATAATAATAAAAAAGACCTCGCAATAATTCCACAAAACACAACACACAAAAACAAAGCATAATTAAAAAAAAAGCATAAATCCAAACAAAGCACAAATCTAGCCTTCATCCATTGTGATTGCCTTTCATCTGCCACAAGTGCTCGATCAAGTCAACTTGACGTCTTTCGTGAACATATGAAGATTGCATTTCTTGATAACGATCAATCATGGGGTTGTTGAATCGACCATCCTGAAGTAACGGTTCGGGCTCCAATGGTAGTCCATTTGGTCCTATCGGCCTTTCATATATTCTTGTCAACGCCGTGTTCATAGGATCGGGTTCAAACACCTCTGGAGCATCGTAGTCATACTCATCCTCCACAATCATGTTGTGGAGGATGATGCAAGTCATCATAATACTCCTCAGCACCTCCTCGTCTAGCATCCGAGCAGCACCCCTGATAATTGCCCAACGAGCTTGCAAGATACCGAAACACCTTTCCACGTCTTTCCTGTAACCTTCTTGAAAGGAAGCAAAGCTTCTTTCCTTCTCGGATTGGGGATTCGGAATTGTTTTCACGAATGTCGTCCACCTAGGATAAATTCCGTCGGCAAGGTAGTAGGCCCCAGAGTATACGGTATTGTTGATTTGGTATGTGACCTGAGGGGAATGACCTCGCAATACCTCATCGAACACCGGGGATTGACCAAGGACATTGAGGTCATTCTGAGATCCGGCAACCCCAAAAAAGGCATGCCAAACCCAAGTGTCGAATGAAGCTACGGCCTCCAAAATGATACTTTTTTGGCCCTTCCGATTCCCATACTCTCCTTGCCACGCAGTAGGACAATTCTTCCACTGCCAATGCATGCAATCAATGCTTCCGATCATTCCTGGGAAACCTCGAGCCTCGCCTTTTTGTAGAAGCCTTTGCAGGTCCCTCGGAGTGGGTTTGCGAAGGTACTCCCTCGTGTACAAATTTTCCACTGCATCACAAAATCTCACCAAGCACTCTAGGATAGTAGATTTTCCCATCCTTGCAATCTCATCCACCTGCTCTGCAGATGCCCCATAAGCAAGCATCCGCAAAGCAGCTGTAAGTTTTTGCTCCGGGATAAGACCCAAAACTCCAACAGCATCATGCTTTTGAATGAAGTATGTGTCGTAATTACAAATATCATGCATGATTTTTTGGAACAAATGTGGCTGCATTCTATATCTCTCTCGAAATTTATGAGCAGGATATAACGAATTTGGGATAAAGTAATCCTCCAAGAGATTCTTACCCCGAGACTCTCTGCGTCTTTCCACATTCGGGGCACGACGACGATGGTGTTGGCTTGATTGATTCATCATACACACCGCCGCTACTTCAAGCATTTCTTCCTCTTCTTCATCGGCGTCCCGATCTTCTTCCTCACGTCTACGCCGGATTTCTTCCCATTCTTTCTGTTGCCTCTCCAACACCCTCCTGAAGTTTGACATTGAGAGTATAATGGGAAATTGTAAAATCTGAGAAATGAAGGAATATATCAGAGATTGTGTGAGAGGAGTGGTGTTGATGGTGTAGTTATATAGAGGGATTCAGAAGATAGAGATGACACGTGGCACAATTTTAGAGGGTGAAAATCTTATCTGAAATCTGAGATCACTATTTGAAAAAAATATCTGAAAATCTTATCAGACATGGGACACGTGGCACAATTTTAGAGGGTGAAAATCTTATCTGAAATATGACATTATAATTTTTTAAAATTATCTGAAAATCTTATCTGACATGGGACACGCGGCACAATTTTATAGGGTGAAAATTTTATCGGAAATCTGATATTATAATTTTTATTAATGAATATCCGAAAATTTTATCTGGAATAAGACACGTGGCAACCGAGATTCACATCCGAAAATCTTATCCGAAAATTTAATTACAAAAGATTATCAAAATTAATGATTTAAAGTATTAAAAAATAGGAAATAAAGTACAATGAATAGTAATTGCCCTAGACTTGCCCTAGACTTTGCCCTTGTGGGTGGAACCACAAATGGCAAGGCTGACACTATTCACGTGAATAGTGTCAGCCCTTGCTTGCCCTTGCTTGCCCTTGCCTTAGACTTTGCCCTAAGGGGTGGAGTTGCTCTTAGAGCTCTCATAAAAAAATCGAAATCTTGGCCGAGAAGCAAACGAACGAATCCAGTAGGCAATGATCCTGAAAACGACCCAAAACAACCAAACCCGGAAAATGGTACGCGCTAAGTAAGCCGCGGACGAACCACACTCTTCTTACTCTTCTCTCTGCTTCCTAACCTGAAAGCTGATCTCTACTAGTAATCTGAGCTCTGTAAAGGTAAAGGTTTTAGAAACTTCTCGTAAAACCCAGATATTGTCTGGGCTTTGTTTAATTGGCAACGATGATGCTTCATTTTCGAGACCCGGCAAAGTTGAAGACTAAGAAGGTATTTCCCGGTGCCTCTCATATTCTTGAGTTTATATTTTGGTGGTAAATGTGTTTTGAGTTATTTTTGGAGAGTCTATGGTGCTATTAAGCTTCTTTGATCTTGAATTTTGTTTTTTTCGGATTTTTTATACTGAGCTTATCATACACCCAGTTGATCAAATTTCCAATTTTGTCATGCCATGTTGCTTGCTTGTAATCAGCAGTGAGATTGCGGTAATGGTGAACGTGCATAGACCCAGTTGGGTTTTCTTGAATTTTGTTGGGCAGAAAATCATGTTTAGGACCCACAATAGGACAACAAAAAATATAGATTTAATAATGTGACATTGTCAACCTCATTGAATGAAATTTTGGTCTACTCTTTTGGAGGAAAGATTTTGGAAGGTTTTGGGGATGAATACATAGAAGTGGATATATGTCCAATAAATTATTCGGCAGTGTTACTTGTTCTTTGTGTGGTTAATAATTTCCCAAGTGATTTGTTGTCCAGATTGTGTTTGAAGAGGCTTATGCTGCTCGTGATTCCACAACACTTGAGCAACTGAAAGAATTAAGCTCTAAGCGTAGAATGATTGAGGAGTCTATTAATGAGAGCAGCTCCATTACTACGGCCATTGCAAGAGAAATGTCTGGAGGGTTAACTTCTCGTTCTCAACAGGTAATTTGTCAGTATGGCATTTGGTATTTGGAAGACCCACTTATTATTTCTTGCCTGCCAGGCATATGAGATTTATTTTGCATCTTTCATTTTCATGCATATTAATGTCACCCTTTGAATATACGTAAAAAGCTTTATTGTTTAGTAATACTGGCACTACCCTGTTCTAATGGCGAACTCTGTTTGTTTGTAGGTACTTTAATATCTGTTTGGATGAAACATTTGTTGAACTCATGTCTTTGTTTTTAATAATCTTATGTTAGTTTAATGCCGTCCTTCAATCTTCATGTGTTTTAGGTTGTGAGATAATGTTACATGGAGAACTTGCGTATTTATTTTGGTACAAATTGATTCTTTTCGTTTGCATCTAGTACGACTATGTAATCCAGTCTCTGATAGCATTTGATGTTTTGCTTATTCTAGTATTCTTTTCAATGTCTCAGGTTCTTCACAACCTAGAAATGTATCTTCCATTGCTGGAGAATTTGATTTTCCATGTGGGCATGATCGGCGACTTCGGCCAGATAGTTCGATGGAATTCAGAACTTAAGATGCAATGGACTAGTGCTCTTAGTTCATCTTCTTTCTTTAACTTTAAAGGTCCAAAATATTTTCAAATCAATAGCTTGCAGTTTGAGGTTGGTATGACCCTTTTCCTTTATGGTGCAATCCTTCGGGAGAGGGCATTAGAAGTTCTTCCTGCAGGTAGAAGATGCTAGCTTACCTTCATATTGCACTTTTGAGATTTTTTATTATTGTTATTATTATTTCTTTTGTGACCATGGATGTAATTACCTGATCAGTTTCTTTGCACTGTCATAGACCTAGTGCAATCGGCCACCCTTTTCAGAGAAGCTGCTGGTGTTTTTCATCATCTTGCTCATAAGGTTCTTCCTATTCTACAATATTCACTCACTGCGGAAAGGCCACCAGAAGTTGTCTCATCTGTGTCCACTGTCATGAGCCTCATTTGTTTGGCCGAGGCCCAGGTGAGTTTCCATTACAGAATTGCGGATGTTTTCTCTGTCCATACTGATATATGAATAAATCCACTTACTTTTCTTTACTAGGCCAGTTTTAAAGAGATGATAAAAGTTTTACGGTAGGCTTCTTCTTTGTGATAATTGATGTTGTTATGAAAATGTAATAGGCGGTAACAATAAAGAGGGCTGAAGAGAAGGGCACTACCGTGGGTCTTTTGGCAAAGTTGCATCATGGTGTTGCAGAGTTGCTTGATGAAGCTGCAGGTGTTTTAAATACAGCAAGTAGGGAATGTAATGATATTTCTTCACGCATTGTGGTATGTGTGCATTCATTTGCCCAGTTTTATTTCTTTATTCCTTCCTCACCTTGAATGAACAGTTTGGGGCTGATCAGAAAGTTTTCTTTCCCATTTTGGTTGCTCTTTCTGGTTTGTACAGGAATTCATATCATGTTGCAAAGCGCTACATGAGTTAAAAAGTAAGAAATACTTTGCCGAAAGCCTGAAGATTGCCAACCAATTCGGGGCTGCCATCGGAGTTCTTCGAGTTGCACTGGTTGATGTGAAGAAGAAGAAAATGCCAGGCCAAGAGTCATGGAAATATGTTCTCAAAGAGGAAATTGATAAGTTTGCGGAATTACTCAGGAAGCATGAACATGAAAACGAGTTTGTTTGGCATGAGAAAGTCCCCTCTGAGGATGAGTTGCCAAAACCTGAAGGTAACAAAATTGCAAGTATCATACCTTATCAACCCAAAAGATGGGAAAGACAACTTGCCTTCAAGATTTGATTGTACAAGAACCACTTATTGTAAAGCATTTCTGTTTCAGGTGAAGCCAAACAAATTAAAGATTCCTAGATTAGCGAAAATCCAAGTTTTTGCTGGTTTCTTTCTTTAGCTATATGTGCTCAACAAAATTGTGTATATTGAGTTGCAACTTGCTGGTGCATTGCTGCGTTATTTCCTACAAAAGAAAGGAATTTCAGTTACATTCTTTTAACTTTTCTTTAATCAAAAGATCAAAAAATAAAAACCATCACACACATTAAATTAATTTTCAAAGATTTACCATTTATTAATCATTCTTTTTATAATAAAAAATTAAATGTTCTTGTGGGTGAGCCCGTGGCAAGTGGCAGCATGAAATCCATTTGAATTTTTGGGAAATGAAAAATGATTTAACTAATAATAAAGTAATCAATCGCTCTCCAAATTCGCGGGAAGGCCATGGCTGTTGGTCAGTGCAGCTCTCTTCTCTGGTCGTGCAGACCATGCACGCCGAGAATACCCTTATCCCCTGTCGCGCCCTCTCCCATTCTCTCGACTCCTAGCCCCACTCCCATTCGCGCAAGTTCCAAACAATTGAGGCTTTCAACGTCCAGGTCTCTCTCTCTCTCTCTCTCTCTCTCTCTCTCTCTCTCTCATATATGCAGGGTTTTGTAAATCTTAGAGCTATCTTCAGCTGTACATATTTGCAGGATTGGTAGGGTTGTTGCTGCTGTGGTTTCTGAGAAAAACGCAATTCAGTCGAGTTTCGCCGGCACTGATGGGTTCAAACTCACTTACTTGGAGGTGGGTTTTCATTTTCTTATTGGTCTTTCTTAGATTTGATTAGGTTTGGGCATTTCCTGACATATGTATACAAAGTTTTGCGTTAGGGGAATAGCTGGTTGTGGGATGTGGGTGGGTTGAAAATATTGGTCGATCCAATCTTGGTGGGTAATTTGGATTTTGGGATCCCCTGGCTTTATGATGCTGCCAAGAAGTTTTTGAAGAATTTCCAGGTAGTCTTTTAGTTCTTAATTCAATTTCCTTTTTATATATAATTTGCCTTGTTGTTATGCATATGTTGCCATTATCTTGTAGTACAATTGTTCTGGAATTGATAAGCCTGTTTTGATTGGGTGAGCAACTTTAGTGCAGCTAAGTGATCTTCCAGAAGTTGATTGTTTACTAATCACACAAAGCCTCGATGACCACTGCCATTTGAAGACTTTAAAGCCACTCTCTGAAAAGTACCTGAATCTTAGAGTAATAGCTACACCCAATGCTCAGACATTGTTGGATCCCCTTTTCAGCAATGTAAGCATATTCAATCTGAAACTAGTGTTTTCTTTTACAGGCTGCAGCTCTTGAATGTTTCTGTTTTGTTTTTTATTTTAATATATGCTATTCATTGTAGTCACCATCAAAGAAATTAAGACCTGAGAAAAATTGGCTTGGTGGTCTATACTATAACAAGCTGATAATGACACTACACTTATATGGTATAATCAAATGAAATCCAAAATCATAACTTAACAATAAGCAATGCCTTTTTCTCAAGAACTAGCGTAGTTTATGGGTAGGAGATGTCAATCAGGCTGGGGCCTCTGTTCTTATTCAGCTGTTCACTGTCAATTTTTGAGTAATTGCGTTTACTGCTAAGGTGGTGGACATGACCGTAGACAAATTCCATGCCAAAATCACATCTCTTTTAACAACTGAACCTAAACCATTGTCTCAATTGGTTTCTGAAAGTTGCAATACTTGCATTCAAGATAATTAAATAATTATGCGCTCAGAAACATAAATTCAGATGCATCTTCTCTGTTTGATACTCACACTAATTTTTTCGTTTTTCAGGTCACATATATGGAACCTGGTCAGAGCTCCGTAATTGAAGCAAGAAGTGGTTCTACAGTCAAAGTTCAGGCCACTGCAGGGCCTGTTCTTGGTCCTCCTTGGCAGCGCCCTGAAAATGGGTAAGGTTTCATTTATCTATTGCCAGAATGACACTAGTGAATTCCATTTTCAAGGAATGTTACAGTTCCTTTGTGGTTTTATGTGTTCAACTTTTAGTCGAGTGAATATTTCCAAGGAATGTTACCTATCTGTAGATTTAATTTTGATGTAGTCTGTTATCTAATATTTACTCTTTAGTTGAACGAATATTAACTATATATATATGCTATGTGGACCAGATATCTTGTCAGTTCTCCACAAGGGAAATTTACTCTTTACTATGAACCCCATTGTGTATACAACAAGAGTTCAGTGGAGAAGGAAAGGGCTGACATTGTCATCACGCCGGTCATAAAGCAGCTTCTGCCTAAATTTACTTTGGTGTCTGGACAAGAAGATGCAGTTGAACTTGCAAAGCTGCTGCATGCCAAGTACAAATTCTTTTTACCTTAACACTGACATATAAAGAAATATGGTTTTATTGTAAGTATTTCAATGTCTTTGTTGTACATTTTGTAGGTTCATTGTCCCGATGACAAACGGAGACTTGGATAGCAAAGGGCTTCTTGCTAGTTTAGTTCAGGCTGAAGGAACAATAGAATCATTCAAGGTTGTTTTCTTCAACTCCTTGTTGAGAAATATATTTGAGTCATTATGTTTTTGAAGAAAATAAACTCTTAAGATGACATGGTTATGTAATGCAGGAACTTTTGTCCAAGGAATTACCAGATGCGCAGGTACTGCAGCCTACTCCTGGTGTACCTCTAGAGATCCCGCCACTCCCATAATTTGTTTTTGCAGATACACAGAAACTGTATCTCCTTAAAAATATGTAATCTTTATCAAATCAAATTTGTAATTTGCCAAATGGAAGTTCATTGAAAGGCAAGGCCCAATGGGCTTGGTCTCGCTACATACTTTTTAAAGAAAAAGAAAGCCCACTGCCGGTACAGTTAGAGGCGCAAAACATTTGTAATTTATAGAATGAGTGCAAGTGATGCGGGTAAGTATGTGGAATTCTATAGTTAGGGCCAAGACCCTTAGATAACACCTGTCTCTTAATCGTTTGATCAAATTAGTTAGTCGTTGAATCAAATTGGTTAGTTTTATCAAACGATTAAGAGATATGACTCTAATGTCCCCTAATTATAGAGTGACTCGGGTAAGTATAGTCTCAATTTAATTAGTAACTAAATAAAGTACTTGAAAGCTCTTAGTCTGTCAGATCCTGTTTCCATGAATTTTTACAGTTCTATAAATGTTGTTTTGTTTGGACTGAATTTCCTATAAATGTTTACACTTTCGTATTTTTCTAGGAAGCATGTGGTTATAGTGTGTACGTATACACCACAATCTGTTTGTTTGCCTATGTAGTTTCCTCTTGTTTATTTGCCTAATAAATTGGGTATTTTTCTTAATTATATGGTCGCTTTTCTCCTTTTTTTTTTAATTATTATTATAATAAAATAAAAACACCTTTGACAACCTCAATGAACCTGGACGGTTCCAACCATGAGAGATATTAGCGGTAGTGTTATTAGACTGCAACCACAACAATATTCCATTTCTGGAGCCAATAAAATTATAAAACTAGTTTACTTTTTTATCACCAAAGAATAATGGGAAATACACATAGAATCGAGCAAATATGATTGCATTTGCAGCAACACGAATGCATTTGGACGAGTTGGCGTCGTCCTTCAGGAATGATTCCGTGAAAATGGCCTACATTTATCTTGTTATTCATTTATTTTGAATTAAAAAGCAACATTGGTTCGTCAACAAAGACGAGGACTTGACCACTGAACCCATTGATCCAAAGGGCCGATTATGGTTTAAGCTTTTAGGCTTAGTTGCTTGTTGAAATTTGTATGTATAAATAATATAATTAATCATTAAACTATTGATAAATGCATTTGGTCGAGTTTGGGGCTGCATAATCATTTCATTAATATCGGTAAGTACTATAACAACAATTACTTAGTAGGATGCTTTCTAGCTCCGCCAACCATAACTAGCTAGGAACTAGGAACTAGGAACCCCTAAGAAAGCCAATGATTATTGTTTTCATCGTAGGTAATGTTATTCATTGTGAACCGTTCATGTATTGCGTTAATAATTGACACTCAAACGCGTATTAATGACTGTTTATAACTTTGAATAAGATGAGGGACATCACTCTCAGTGTGCTATATAATGACATAATGAAAATTTAATTTGCGAGCATGACTAGCTAACTGGAAGATTCGCTGAATTAAGGTTAATAGCTACAGAGAATCCAAAGGGATCTCGTATAATTAGGTCAATTAAGTATATGGGGCAGAGCAAATAATGTTGTTGCTTCGTGGTGTTAATTCTGCCAACCACGTCAGCTAGCCAGCACATAAATGTGGACTTCTCAGACTTCAGAGCTATAGCTACCCAAAAAAGAAGCCAATTAATTGTGTGGAAATTTTAGAACTTAAAAACTATGTGGGTAATTTTGCCCCAGTGGGCAATTGTCCCGCCTAATTTGTGAGATTCACTTTGGAATATAATTACAATTTATTTGGGTCAACTTCAAATTATAAATATTTTTGGGGGAAATGTAAGGATATGTATTGGAACGGGAATGAAGTACTAGTGCATACTATATAGAGGGGAGAGAAGATAATTATAATTCTGCAGTTTACTCGAGTCAATATCAAATGCTAATTGATCACAGTTGTTTTCTATCTTTAGATGGGGAGGGCTATATTTAGTTTTGGGTTACATTTATCTTTCTAAAACATGATTTTATAAAATTAAAAAAAATAGTGGTAGATTATATTTTAAGAAAAATTAGGTATTAGACATAATTATCTTTACTAATTAGTATTTGAGACAAACAATATTTCTGTTTTGGTTTTAATACCAAGGAATTGAATTTTGTTTTGGATTTGGCCAAAGTGGAGACCCAAATTCGTTGGCCCACCTTACATTAATCACTGAAGGGACAATTATACCCTTTTTATTTAAAAGCCTGACCTAAATTCATTGCTCTCTCTCTCTCTCTCTCTCTCTCTCTCCGCACAATGATGACCACATCGCCATGATCTGCGATCATCGATCCAAGATCGAGAGGTCGATCTGCGATGGAATTCTCAAACTGCTTGACCCGTGGCTCATCCCTTTAACATTCACCGACGACTCCAAGGTCTTCTAGCTCAAGATGAAAGAGATTGTGATTGCTATCTTGCTGAGTTCAAGATTGATTGACTTGCGGCTCATCCCTTCGAATAACAAAGATTAGAACATCCAAGGTTCCAATCTCCAGTTTTCGTGTAATGTTTTTTTGTTAATTGCTCAGATCTTGTGATATTATTTTCATATCAGACTTCACATCAATGTCAAGCCCTGATAATCTTATGACTTGTGTTTTTCTCTCTCTTTGTGAAGCTTATGAAATTTGTTATTTTAAGAAATATTGAACTGATATGGATGCACATTTAACTAGTGATGTTACTTTTGTATAATTTTTTATTTCTATAGAATTTCAGTCTTGTTTATGGTTGGTGTTTTCTATCCCTTCCACATGTTCACCTCACACCTTTTAATGAGATTATCCTTTTCTTTAGCCAGTAATGGCTAGTCATTGCTCTGATAAGTAGGGCTCTTAAAGTGTATCTTCAGGTACAGTTATATATGAACTATCACTTCCTCTTCCAATTTGCTGTTATTTCTTTTAAGTGAAAGTGGCTTCTCAATTGGTCATTTGTTTCTATGAATTGCTTATTAATTTTGTATGTAACCTTCATGTTAGATTTTGCACGTTTGAATTTTCAAGGCTTTTACGCTGCAGTCTTGGAGAAAGATGATTGTTGATATCTGTAGCATCAATCAGGTAGTACTGAAATGAAGCTGTTTGTAGGGAGTCGATTTTCCAGTTTTCGTGTAATGTTTCTTTTGTTAGTTGCTCAGTTCTTGTGATATTAATTTCATATCAGACTTCACATCAATGTTTTGATCTATTGTTTAAATCTCCACCTTGCATCCTTACTATTTTAGTCGTTGATATCTATTGTCAATGGTATTGCAAAACTTTTTGGTTTAGCTTTTTGGTGCATGGGTTTGAACTTTTTGATTTGGAAATGGTATTGCAAAACTACATTGTACAGGTTCTGCATTGTAGTTTTACACAAACTGCATTGCAGTTTTGGAAACTGTATTTCAGTTTTCATTTAATTACAAATTGATTTTTGTTCTTTCCTTGGCCTTCAACCTCACCAATTTGAAGAGTAGAGGTTACCCAAATGAGGAATTGAGTGGGCAAGAGAAGAGTAGAACTACCCAAGAGCAAGGGAACTCAAAATTGGACTTTCGGAAACTGCATTGTAGTTTTCATTTAATTACAATTGGATTTTTGCTCGTCCTTGGCCTTCAACCTCACCAATTTGAAGAGTAGAGGTTACCCAGATGAGGAATTGGGTGGGCAAGAGAAGAGTAGAACTACCCAAGAGCAAGATAACTCAAAATTGGACTTTTGAAAACTGCTTTGCAGTTTTCATTTAATTACAATTGGATTTTTTGCTCTTTCCTTCGTAGAGATACATTGGAGGTTTTGCCCCGTAATCCATAGGTTGTTGGTTATTGAGTTGTTAAGCTAGTGTTGATTTGATTCCCTTCTCTTTGTACTTGTGGAGTTTGCTATCTAAATTATTTAGTTTGCAGCAATGCATATTTCAATTTTGTTTTGTTTCTAGCTATATTTTCAATTTCGACCTGGAAACTTGATATCATATTGCGGTTCTTAGGATAGAGATGCTTATTGTTTATGACATCACTGTCATATGATATTTTGCAATACCATTTAAGCTTTAGTTCAGTAAAATTTTATACAAGTTCTGCATTATAGTTTTGCACAAACTACATTGCAATTTCAGAAATTGCATTGCAGTTTTGGAAACTGCATTGCAGTTTTTGTAATTACAATTGGATTTTTGCTCTTTCCTTGGCCTTCAATCTCACCAATTTGAAGAGTAGAGGCTACCCAGATGAGGAATTGGGTGGGCAAGAGAAGAGTAGAACTACTCAAGAGCAAGAGAACTCAAAATTGGACTTTTGGAAACTGCATTGCAGTTTCGGAAACTGCATTGCAGTTTTCATTTAATTACAATTGGGTTTTTGCTTTTTCCTTGGTCTTCAACCTCACCAATTTAAAGAGTAGAAGCTACCTAGATGAGGAATTAGGTGGGCAAGAGAAGAGTAGAACTACCTAAGAGCAAGAGAACTCAAAATTGGACTTTTGGAAACCGGAAACTGCATTACAGTTTTCATTTAATTACAATTGTTTTTGTAGCTGTTTTCGTTTTTGTTTTTGTTTTTTTTAACATAATTGATATCTACATTATATTTTTGTTTCAGTTTCTGTTTTTATTTGCAGTTTTTGTGTGAATAAGTGTTGAAATGCTTTTTATTTTTATTTTTTTTAATAAACCATTGATTGTTTATATAAATATTGTATAATTGAATAAATATTACAAAATCAAGTTTGGTGTAGTGGTTTGTGAGTGAGCCTTCCTCCTTTGTGGCAGGCGATGGCGGCCAACGGTGGTGGTGGCAGGTGGCCGGCGGCGGGAGTCCGACGGTGGTGGTCGGCGACGGGCGGTGGCGGTCAACGGTGGTGGTGGCAGGTGGCCGGCGGTCCGGCGGTGGTGGCCGGCGGTGGTGGCCGGCGGCGAGATATGATTGGCTAGATATGGACATGTGGCATAGTATGCTTGCCTTAGAAGGAGTGGCATTGTGTGTAATTTTGATATGTTTTAATGATATTTTTGTAAAATTAGGTACCACAATTTGGTCTTTTGCCTTATGCTAATTAGATGAAATTGTATTACTATCTTCCAAATTAGTAAACTATATTGTGTTTTAAAACTAAAGCTCCCAAGAATGAGGTATGTATTTATACCCAAAAAAAAGTATGAATTTTTTAGATTTTTTTAGAAACGTCACCTAATGGCTAGGTGATGTCAGCTGAGCCCCATCAAGTTATTTAGCATGGGCTGACCAAAGGGCCACATGTGGCACTCATTTTAGGAATTGGCGCTTCGTGTAACCCTTTTCTTTTTTGTAACTCTTCGTGTAGCTTACTCTTGGCGATGGGTTTTAGGGATTTGAGGATATAGCCATCACTTGGAGATGGCCTTAGTTAAGGAGATATCAAGTGCAACTCATATGGATGCGATCATGCCAAAATGATATTTGTGATGATTTTGCTACTCAGTTGTGATTAGTTATATTGTAAAAACATAACTTTGTTATTTGTGTGTGATCCGATCGGTCGTAAAATATATTTATAAATGTCATATCGTTTGTCCACAACAAAAAATGTAAAAATAAAAACACCAAATGCGCATGTATATTCGAGAGATACAGATGTTGACGTAGATAGATACCACATATGAAATCTTTTTGTTTTCATTTTTAATGTGAAAGGAAGACGGGTTTCATTCAGCATTAATTAATCTACTCAAGCATGACAAGTTCAAAAGAAAAAACAAAACTTGGCATTGATAATGTATGCAGGATTAATTTGTCTAATTCAACAGTTCAACGCTAAGAAGATCACCAGAATATGCTCAACATCTTCCCCTCTTCCCCCTCACAAGAATTATGATAACATTTTGTCACCAACTCAACCAAAAAATGACTTTAGCATCGATTCCTCTTAATGAATTTAATAGAGGGCAAGAGGCATTTGGCCTTAAGGTTCACTCAAGGGACGCTTCTCTTGAATCTTTCTTCTCTCTCTCTCTATCTATCTGTCTTTCCCTTGGACTTAGTCCTAATCCAAGCCCATCTTCTTCTAGAACACTTTGAAAATGTCCTCAACTCAATGGATTCATTGTTTCTTTTCTTTGCTTAAAATACATATTCAATTCATTTTCCATTTAAGGACACCTTTGATTCCAAAAATAGAAATATCATCTCCACCCAGAAAAAAAAAACAGAAGAAAAAGTTTGATGAGAACTCAGAAACCAGACGTGTCTTCACTCGATTACAAATTGGCCCACCATCAAGCTCAAGCTGCATAATATACTGAGCATATGTGAGCTGGGAGGCCCCCACACCACATGAACCAATTAGGCTCTCCCCTCTTCAGTAATTAATTAATCTTAATCTTTAGTTTAAGTTGATTTAATTTATATGGTAGATTCTCGGACAAGGTAAGATTCTTGGGGATCAGAAAACCTTCCTGATTGGTCCTTCCTTCCCCACCCCAGAAGATAAGTTAAGAAAATGGAGAATATACTAGCACATTACATTTTAGATGATAACATACATGCACATTTCCGAATAATAAAAAAAAAAACTAAATGAAAATATTAAAAACTAGTGCCTAATTGTCCCAAATACGTTGGAATATTCGGATGTGGACCATGGAAGTGGTACATTTTCACTTCGTTTTCTTGTATAAAAAAATGAGAGGACTCGCAATGCGATAAGCTAGAAAATTAGCTCCAACTAACACACAGCTTTGTCCTGTGTGTCTTGTGTTGACACAACACAAACACAAACACAAAATGATAATAATTTATGGGGCCTAGTCTGGTTATGACTTTAACTTGTACCATCTACCATGCATTATCAGAGCCGCCACGTTTTAAAATGGCCTGGATCACCGCCATGCGAGCATCTAAATAATATTCCCCCTTGGATAACACTTGTTTTTCTCTGGTTTGTTTTGTATTTGTTTAGATAATAAAGCCTAAAAAGTTGATAGAGAGATGACCAAATTATTCCATATTTTATTACGAATGTAGACACTTTGAAGTAATTATTTCATCATTCAAGCTATATATATATATATATATATATATATATATATCCAAACTTCTGTTTAAACTTGGAGGGAATGAAAAGGAAAATAAATAAACATTGATGTTTATTATGATGATAAATATTGGTTTATGTTACGTGTCATGATTATTACTACCTTTTGTTGTTTATAATAAAAAAAATTTAACAAGGACTTTGAAACTTAAATAATTAAAAATATTTATCTTTACGCTCGAGGTCCTAGATTTTGGTGATGTGTACAACTACAAAGTATAAGACGAAAATTTGGGTCATTTTTGGACATTTGCATGAGTTCATCTTCTTAAATGTCAAGTATAGAACGACCCTTCATGATATTCTAAAACTTATCCTTATCCTTTCACTATTGGAAGGGCTCTGAAGCATGTAATGGCTGGCTTCACTTGAAATGATAAATATAGAGTCATTAAAAAGAACAAGAAAAAGTAAATGATAAAGTTGTATATATATAGTTTAATAGTGTCATTCAATGAAGCCATGAAACATGTAATCGCAGGGATAAATTATACAAAATAAACCAAAAAAAAGAGTAAGTGAGTGAAAAAAATTAAAAGGTGGGGTGGGGTTTTATGGATAAGGTATCCCCATCTAGCTTACCCAACCGAAACCTAATCAGCTTCAGATAGAAGTTAACATTAAACTGTTCAAACCACAGTTTCTAAAGCAGTTGATGTTCAGAGGAGGTGGCTTTATTGGGAAACATATGATATGTGTGTATGTGCACATGTTTTTGATGCATACATATCCAACAAACTACTGAATTTTGCCAATATTGTTCTCCTCTCGTGCAAAAGGCCAAGGAATTATCATATTGTGTGTAGCCTCTACGCAACCCAATTTTCTATGATTTGAGGCAACAATAGCCAAACAGAAAAGATTTGATTAGATCTGCAACATCTGTGATTTGCTTATTTTCTTGGGTAGGAAGATTTCTCGTGGGTCAGGATTCTTTTGTTGTCATTTTTTTATTTTTCGAGACTTTTAAGTAAAGAAGACTATATTCCCCTCTTTGTCAACAAAGCTCTATAACTCCCTCATCAAGTTATAGCTACGAATAGACCATCCTTTTCACCAAACCTTATGTGGCTGTCTGGCCAGTTGGACAAATTCAGATGTGGAAATTAGTCAGCATTTACATAATTTGGAGTTTAGTGTTTAAGTGATTGATTGTCTGTGTGATTTATTATAATTGAGTCTTTCGACTTTTATCAATGATATTTTTATCATTTGCCGGAAAAAATAAATAAAAAAATAAAGAAAAAATTATTTACAGTACAAGTCTTAACCTTGGTGCAATTAGTAATTACCACAGCAAGTGCCATGAAACAGTTTGATTTGCAGCTTCTCTGTCCATTAATATGTTCATATTAGACTTTGATTTTTTATTGCAAATTGTCTAGGTTCTTGCAATCTCAGCTACCATTCAAATTTCAACCTCGTAGCCAGTACAAAACAGAGCATTCAATCAAATGCATACAACAGTTAACAAGCCGACGATTACTAAAATATGCAGGCTATACATATGTACATAGAGATATAACAAACAAGAAACAGTATGTTATTATTGGCATGCTCGAGCCTCATAATATTTTTTGTTCTGCTTCCAAATTCTGTACGTAATTTATTCAACTTCAAAACTTTACTGTCACTGTCCCTCGTATCCAGCACACACCTCTACATCTTATAGCTCATAAACAACAGGAGGGAAAAACAAAACAGGGAAAAGGTCAGTATATTGGTGTGGTAATCAGAAAGGACTTTCTATAACGCTGGTTACAAAAATTTTACATCATTCTCATGTTAAAAAAGTTTATAACACAGGGGAAGCAGTGGTGTGAGTGGAGGATGATGTAGCGGTAGAATTGCAATGACCGCGGCCTTCGCTGTGGCTGACCCTCTCATCTGAATGAGAGGACTCAGGTCTCTTCGGTCGTGGTCTTTGCATTAAGGATGGTGGTGACACTGGTGTGACGGTAGACGGAGATGTAGCCACAGGTGCATATATTCCATTGGCTGCAGCAACCCTGGTAGCTTCCCCTGAAGCTGTGGTTGCTGCTACTGCTGCATAGTCCTGGGGTGGCACCCAGATACCTCCCACAACCAAAAACTGTGGTGCTTGTGTGTTGTTGTCGCTGTTGTTGTTGTTGTGCATTGTTGGAGTTGGTCTTCGAGTGTGCAAACGATATTTCTGTAAACAATGGAAGATGATTGAAATTAGGCTCTGCTTGATTGCAGGACGGCTTAATAAAAATTCACAACTTTTTGATTGTTCAAGAAATGTATGCTTTTGTGAGATTCACAACTCTTTGTTGCTGGGTTGTTTTATAATATTGTTCTAATCACATTGTAACTTGCACATAGAGAAGCACCCAAAAGTTAAATATGAATTGAAATTCAAGACTAATAGCATGACTTGAATTGATAGGAAACCTAGGAAATACAAACTATCAGTACCAATAAGATTATTATATAAGTTAAAATTGTAAAGATCTCCATAAAAACATTGCTTCCAATCTCTGTCATGTATGAGTAGTGGCATGGCATTAGCTCCTTGTACAATTTTGTTCACATAAAGCAAATTATTATTAAAACAGGCAGATGATCAATCACATATACAAACCTGTAAATGGCTTTTGACTTCATCGTTTGTGAGCCCATCAACCTTCATTAACTCTCTAATTTGCTTGGGTGTAGCAGCTGCAAGAAAAACCAACCACACCCACATGTCAAGCAAACAAACATCCAAATGAATTTAATCCCATATGCATCCAATCGTAATAAATAACCTATCCCATGATCATTGATCATCCAAGTAAATTAATCTAAAAAACATTAAAAAGGTTACTCAACAACATACCATGTGAACCACCAAGCTGTTGAAGAGCATGCAAGAACCGGCGATGCAACTCCGGTGACCAATTCCGCCTTTGTTTCCTCTGACCCTGTCCATCTTTTTCTTCTTTCTTGTGGCTTTCACCACTGCCTCCACTGACGGTGTCTGTGGTTGAACTAGTAGCCGGAGCAGAAGCAGGCACTTTAGCCACTGGCCTATTAGTCTTCCCAACGCTTTTCTCCCTTTGGAAAGGCTGAAAAGCCCCCCCATTTCTCTTGACCTCCATCACTAAGGCCTTTCTAGGCAATTCCTGCAATGACCAACACCCCAAAAATCAATACTTTCCCACTCCTTTACCTCAAAAAATGGAGCTGCTAAAAGGGCAATCACAATTCATTTCAATAGATAAAGGTGGAATCTATTTTATACATCTTTAAGGGGTGGATCTGGGGTTGTATTCCAGAGCTGGGCAGATCTAAGCCAGTCTGATTTTATCTTGTCACCATTAGTCTTATCCTTGTCATTGGTCTTGGGCTCCTGAGACTCTTGCACCTCATCATCATCACTATCAGAAGAGGAAGTCCTTTTCAAGGGAATGAATTCCTCAAACACATGCCCCTCACTTGAAGTTTGTTCCGAGCACTCGGACTGTCCATGCATGTAGTCCGTGGTTGTATCCGAAAGCTGTTGCTTACACCTCTCAATAGCTAAAAAAAAACAACCCAAAAACAAAATAAGAAAACAAATCCATATAAATTCAAACCAAGACATGAACTTTAGGACTTATAAGACAAGACTTCAGCTGTAAATTGAAAAGGGTCCGTACCTTGAGTGACAAGCTCCAAGCAGAGAGGGAGCTCACGCTGAAAAACTTGAATCTTATGCCTCTCTTCCTCTAAGGCCTTGACATAGTCACGGAAACCCAACCTTGAAGCCTGCATTTGCTCTGTAGACTCCATAGCTAACTTTTTTTTTCTTTTTTTCTTCCTGGATTTTTCAAAGCTTGTGTCTTTATCTTCCTTCTTGGGTTAAATCAGAGCTAGAGAAATGCGGGTGTGAATGTATTTATGTATGAGAGAGATTATAAGAAGGAGCAGGTGGAGGTCCAAAGCATAGATAGAACCGAACAAGGGGGATTGGGTAACGAATGGGGCTTGTCAAGGACGCATATGGGATCCAAGTAGAATCCGAAAACGGAATAATCTTGCAGACCAAAACCAAATTATTTAAAAAGAAAGAAACCAACAAAAACAAGTTTCTTGAGATATTAAATTAGAAAAGAAAAGATGGAATTTTTAAGAGTGTTTTTTGTTTTGAGAGAGAGAGAGAGAGAGAGAGAGAGAGAGAGAGAGAGAGACGTCGGGTCGTGGCGTCGCGTACAAAAGCGAATCTGTGATTGGGTTTTTATTTCCAATTTAGTTTTTTTTAGAAGTCGGGGTTGAATATTCGATGGTATGAATTGTGATTCGCTTTTCTCTGCCTATCTATGGGCTGGAGCTGACGTCACCACCTCCCACACCTACTTTTATCTTTAATTTTTTAATGTTCTAATTTTTATCGGATAAGATCAAAGACCGATTGCTCCCTCCCTCCAGAGGGCTCAGCCTCTTACCAATTTCTTTCTTTTTCTGTTCCCTACCCTCTGTCTATTTTTATATTTTATTTTTCTGTTTATCTGATTAATTCTTGGTCATATTTATTTATTTCAAGTCTATTCTCTCTCTCTCTCTCTCTCTCTCTCCCCCTCCGAATATTCTCGGGGTTTTCCGAGAGCAAACGGAATCTTCAAGGTTCAATCTTCTTGTGCGTGGGTGTGTGCGTGCACACTCGTGGCCACGACGCGTAGCCTTAGGCGTGATTAAATGTGCCTTTTCGCGCCCTCTGAGGGCCAACTGCTGCTCGTCCTAATCCACACTGCCCTCTGTTTACGCTATGTTCAATCATTGCTTCCACCACGCCCTGTCATCGGTGCGTGCTTCCCAGTACCCGTAGGATTTTGACACCTGTAATTATCTATACAAGGGAATCGAGGATATATATCCCCGGATTCTGGACGGTGCAGCGATTCCCTGGAGGTGGGCGTACTGTAGAGATGGTGAATAAGGGCTTAGTATGTTCGGCGCGTTTCGGCCACTGGCTCGGGTTGATCCATGGCCCAGGTAATAGTCGGGCTGGGGCTTATTTGGATTCAGCCCATTAATTTAGTTTGGGTCACAAACGCGGTCACACCGTTCATTTTAGATTTTCTTTGTAATTTTTTTTTGACTTTTCAACTAGTATTAGAACTTAAATAAAAGAAGGTTTGGGAGACTTTAGCTTAGCTAAGTAGGTTGAAGTAGATGTGAAATCTATTCTGCACTCTAGTTTGGATTCCTTTTTATTATAATTTAAATTAGATTAAAATAGAATATGATTTATATCTATAAAAAAAATATATAGTTTGGTATTTAAAATGACCAATGTGTTGCTTTAGTATTTAATTTAAATTCTTCTTCTTATTTTTGTCTGAAGATGTTTTACTACCTTAGAATTGAAAGAAGACTCCATGTCTAGTCTTTCAGTTTCAACAAAATAAAATCAATGTAATGTTGAGCAAGCAAAGTGCTTCTCAAAAGTTCATCGATCACACCCGAGAAAAAGAAAGTTAAAAAAAAACCTAATTCTGTCAGGCTCGAGAAGGTGACGCATAATCTTATGACCATGTGATCAATGTGAATGATATGGCAATTTACACTCCCTCCCCCCCCCCCCCCCAACCCCTCCGGACATCAAATCAGAAAATAAACGTTTTTCTTAAATTTAGTGTTCATGAATATTGGACCATCTTTTGTAGGCTCCAACCCTACAGCAAACTTTTAAATGGAGCCCAAAAGGAAACTGCCCAAATTATAAAAGATCCTTTTTACTTTTTGGGAGTACAAGAAGAATCTCTATTTCTCAGCCCCAAGTAACATAGCATCTTCTCTTGCTTGCTTCTTTGAAAGTTTCTATTGAATTTAATTTGTTTTCACACCCTTCAAAAAAATAATTATAAAAAACAGGTCAGAAAATATTTCTTAGACAGTAACATAGAGATCCCTGTGCTGTGGTGTGGAGTCGACAATGAAATGTTGACTAGAAATTAGTCTTTCTGAGTGAAGGAGCTGGGACTGTCACATGAACAGTAGTTAATTAGAGGAAGGGAAGGAGGGAGGTGGTGTGACAAATCAATGGGGGCGGCTATGAAGTCTGATGAGGTTGGCACGGTTGGCTTTTCCCACTTTCTTTTTTCAGACAAGACGAAGATTTGGAAATTTTTACTTTGTCTTTCCTACGTTTGAGTCTCACATACATATATTTCGCAAGACAAAGCCATGCGTGACCAACAGTTTGTCTTTACACTTCCTCAGCACATGTCATTCAACAACAATAGTCAGTAAGAGTACCACTATATATATACACTGCATCTTGATGGGAGTTATTTCTTTTACCCGATTTAATTTGTTGTGTTATGATTAATTGTGATCAAATTAATTAGAATGACCCCGTCATGTGGTATTATATATCAATTCACATGTTGTAGTGACGTTATTAGTTACATCGCGTGAAAAATACTCCAAATAAGGTCAGCTAGCACGATATAAGTACCTTGCCTGCGTGCATATATAATGTCAATCAATAGCATGAAATAGGAGAGGTATTATTTCTAATTCATTTGATTCTTTGTTGGGTTTCTATGTAAGTGTACTGAATGAGAGGCTGAGATTATAGGCCTAATAGCTAGTCAAAATCCGTTTTGTACAAGTTTTTTAGTGAAGAAAAAAGCAAAAGAGCAAGATTAAAAGTGGCACAGGGAATTTCTGTTCGTATAGAACCCAACCCACATGCTGGCACTTGACTTTGTCTCAGAGACGTACAATTAATCACCAAAACAAAGCTCATTGTTCAAAAGTTGCACCTTATAAATAGTGATCTACCTATATAGCTAGGCTCCTATGCTTAGCAAATTACCCTTCTGTTGCTCTGCAAAGCCAAAGCCATGGATCGTCCAAAAAAAAGCCAAAGCCAAAGCCAAAGCCATGGATGCATGCATGTTTTCGAGCGCGCTTTTGTCATGTGATTAGTGATGATCGTGCAGTGTCTGTTTCTTAATCCCGATAAGCAACTAAAAGTTGAGCTAGGGACCAGGCCAAACCTAGTACTTTTTTTAACCAGTCCTTTCGCTAGTCCTTTCAATGGGTTATTGGCTTCGGGAAGAAGCACATGGATGGAACTGTTTTTACTATCTGGTGGTGTTTGGTTTTTGTTTTTCCTTGTATTTCAATGAAGTCTCTGGACATTGATGGGATGGTTTGAATTACCATCCATCTAAGTTTCTGTTTTGGGCCGTATCCAGTCAAACTTTTGCACTGCACCAATCGGTCAGGTTGGCCCATTTATTATTCTGTCAAAATCTTGTTCGTGTATGGTACAGAAACACCTAATATTTTTGTAATTTATATAGTCTTGTTTGAAGTAGGTGAATGATTTATTTATTTGCCATCAGTTATTGGGATATTTTGAACAATTGATGGCACTTTACTTATGCATGGATTTTGTCTGAGATTCTAAAAACAATATTCCAGCACAAGAAGAAGAATATAAAACACAAACAGTAGTATAAGTTGAATGAATGTTGCTTTAGCAGCTGGAGGTCGCTTTACTTTCTTACACTGCAGTGCAGTGTGGTTTCTGGCTTGGCTTGCCCTTATGACAGATTTGTCCATTTCATTTTGAAATTTTTACTTCTTTTTTTGTTTTGTTTATTTTGTCCCCATGGTATAGTAATTAGTAACTAGGAGGAGGAGGTGAGTGAGACCGTGTGTGGGGAAATTGGTAATGTGTCCCTTTCGGGTTTCCATGCAGCAACATTATTTGGCACCATGGCTTAGCTAGCTATCACCATCACCATCTCTTTTATAACAAAAGTGTTGGGGGAGAAAAGCTCACGCCTTCCGCTCTACAGTTCTCCATGTCTACCATATACTACTGTAATATTGTATGTGATCAATATATATATATATATATATATCTCTCTCTCTCTCTCAACTTTTGGATTTGGAGAGAGACAGAGACAAAGACATAGAGAGAGTAAATAAGGGCAGAAGATGTATCTGAATAAATAAATGAGGAGAGAGAGAGAGAGAGAGAGAGAGAG
Organism: Prunus persica; assembly: GCF_000346465.2. NCBI lineage: Eukaryota > Viridiplantae > Streptophyta > Magnoliopsida > Rosales > Rosaceae > Prunus > Prunus persica. The sequence continues at coordinate 29,936,086 of NC_034009.1, read as the reverse complement.
AGAGAGAGAGAGAGAGATGAGCAGGGAGAGGTATATGATATCTAAGCTAGGGTCTCGGGAAACGAGCAAGAGTTTGGAGCAAATTGAGGGAGAAAAAGTACGGAGTTTAGTGTGGTGTTATTGTGTTCGTAGAGCACGCTAGCTATTCTCTATGCATTGCATTGCCTTGCCGTTTGCCCCCACTACCCCTAGACCTCCTCCTCCTCCTCCACCTCCTCCTCCTCCTTTTCTGGTTTTTGTCTCCTCCATTCCCAAACACGCCAAAAACCCAAACATCTCTCTATTTAATGAATTTCCTCCTGTGCTCCTGCGCCTATCCAATCCACGTGCAACTTGCCACAAACTCTAGCTCTCTCTCTCTTGAACCTTTTTTTCTATATAAAAACTCTCTCTCTCTCTCTCAAACGCAATGCCGATCACATTGACAACCCACATTTATAATCTGATATGATCATAATTTATCATTGCTACCATAAGAGCCCACAACACACAAAAAACCAAATACCCAAAACACAAACATAAACATAAACATCATTTGTTTATGTATATTTATTGCCTTTCCCTTTCCCTTTCTCTCTCGTCCCCACTTTTCTTCTCCACCAGAGGCCCAAAATCTCACTTCCCTTTCCCTCCCCCCCCCCCCCCC